>NC_000068.7:45414214-45717547 GCF_000001635.26 Mus musculus | reverse complement strand
CAGATACCCACAGTCAAACATTAGACTGAGCTTAGGAAGGTCTGTGGAAAAGTAGGGGGAGGAATTGTCTTTCTCCCCTTTCACCATTTGTTTTAATTATTTATATTCTTTTTGATGTTATAATATAATCACTACGTCTCTCCCCTTTCCTTTTCTACGTCTAAATCCTCTCATGTACCCGTTTGCCCTGTTTCAAATCCATAGACTCTTTTTTTCAAGTATTGTTTTATATATCTATAGATAGACAGATAGATATAGATATAGATAAATAGATATATAGATACATAGATATATAAATTCATATAGATCTTCATAAATATAACTTGTTCTGTCTGTATAATGCTATGTGTATAAGCTTGTTTTCAGAAATAACCATTTGGTATTAGATAAACAATTGGTGTTCCTTTTTCTGAAGACTATTTCTTTTGCTCTCAGTATTATTTAAATGCCTATAGATTTGTGTGTGTGTGTGTGTGTGTGTGTGTGTGTTGTGTGTGTGTGTGTTTGTGTGTGTGTGTGTGTGTGTGTGTGTGTGTGTGTGATGTTGAGATATTACAGAATTTCCCCTATCTACATTGGTAGGTCTATTATTATTCTTTTTTTTAAATTATTTATTTTTTACTTATATGAGTACACTGCAGCTGTCTTCAGACACACGCTGTAAGAGTGCATCAGATCTCATTACAGATGGTTGTGAGTCACCATGTGGTTCCTAGGAATTGAACTCAGGACCTCTGGAAGAGCAGTCAGTGCTCTTAACCTCTGAGCCATCCATCTCTCCAGCCCCTATTGCTATTATTCTTACTCAGCTCTTATTGAGACAGTCATGCTGCAGGGACTTTATAGGTGTAGCTTCTGGTATTATTAGGAGACACAGTCTCTCAGCAAACTCCCTGATCTTCAGGTCCCTAAAATCTTTCTGCCCCTCCTTCCTTAATATTCTCTGAGCCTTAGATGTGGAAGTGTTTCGTAGATGTATCTGATGGGATGGGCTCCACAACTCTGTATTTTGATTGGTTTCTGTTTTCTGTAATAGTCTCTGTCTGTTTCAAAGAGAAGTTTCCATCTGTGGGATGAAGATTTTATTGGTGATAGGTTAAGAGAACACCACTAACTTGCATATCATTTTGTCTGTAATATAAATATAACCAGTAATTATTCTACTAAATATGTCCTTAAAGCACTTTTGACCTTCATACAAAAAAAAAAACCCAAACAAACAAAAAACAAAAATGAGTTAATATTTCCATACTTAACCTTTTCTGTCACAAAGAGAAATGCAAAAAATTTAATACCACTATTTGTTTATACTTTTTAAGGTTCAAATAACTGGCTGTCAAATAGGGATAAGTAGGTTTTATCTTCTGTAAAGTAACATACACTTTTGCTGGGCAATAGCTAATATCATGCCACTAATAGATTTAACCTTGCAAATTCATAGATGCTTAAAGTCTTATGGTTTGAAGGTCAATGTCCCTGTCTAAATGTAAAAGAAAGACAGAGTAGTGAATCAAAATTAAAAAGAATTAATTCTTCAAAAAGTTTCTTACAAATCAAAACCCTGCAGTTTCATAGTGAGAACAAAAGATGCATATTAAACACCAAAGTTTATCAAGACAAATTAGATCCCAGTTTTAAATTTTCTTTAATCTTTTGCATCTGAACTTTTTTTTTGCCTCATGCTGTTTTCCCTAGTTAAATGTTAAAATGAATTCTAGCCAATACCATTGACTTCTTCCCTTAAAAATATTGAGACACATAATAAAAAATTAATTACTTCCCCTAATTTCCGTGTGATTCTCTAAAAAGATGTAAAATTCATTTAAAGTAAGTGGTGACTTTGTCTTTGAAGATCGCGACAATTAACATGGATCAAAGCTTAGGTTCTGTGATGATCATAGCTTATTAGCATAATGAAATTAACTTAGAGACAAGAATCTTTAATAGGTACAACAAAAACGCTTTAATAATACTTGAAGAAAATTATGTATTTGCTAGAAGTACAACAGTTTCAGATTTTCTATCCAATTAATAAGTTGTTAATTAACTCCTTTTTCCAAACAATGCATACTTTGAGCTAATGTCTGCCTTGGAACAGCCTGTCTATTGTGCTGCAATTTGCAGAATACAGTGGCTTTCCTAATGATATTTTATACTTTTATCATTAAGAAAGTTCAAGTTTATCCTTGCCCACCAAAGATCCAATATTTCATCATTAAAACAAAAGAAGCCTTAATTCTGTACCTTGGGAAGGGAATAATGGTTTCCTATTATGATAAGTTGAGTTTACGTAACAGGCCTGAGGTATTTCAAGGATCAAGAATGTTTGGGTTAGTTCTAAGTATCTCTAAACTCTGACTCAAAAGAAACAGATTAAATTAGCTAATAATTTTGATTCGCAAATACTTGGATTTGAGGATAAACAACAAAAAAAGTTTTGTTTTGTTTTGCTTTGCTTTGTTTTGTTTTGTTTCTCTGTTTCTAGCAACAAGTCTTAACTGTTAAGCTCTAAGGGCCGAGGAAAAATATTTCTGTTCATTTTTTACTACTCAGTAATCCAGCATATGATGGGCACTAAAATTATGCTGACTTATCACACCAAGGGTGTAGACACATGGCCTTTCATTCCCATAGTGTTCTTGTTTCAGTTAATGATTAATTTACTTTTGTCTATGTAGCAGAATGGTGTTCTATCGAGGTCTTCTTCCTTGGTTACACAAGCTTACGTAGCACTTTGCTGGCTGAAATAATTGAATATAACCCAAAATCCAAAACAAAACAAGAAGACATTCCAAAGCTACTAAAAAGAAGAGTGATTCATTTTGTTGTTTTTGTATTGAAAAGCTGGATTAACAAAGGCTGGAGGTTAGATCAGTGGTAGAGCACTGCCTAGCATGAGGTACTCTCCTGAGTTCAACTCCCAGCACCAAACTAAGTGAAGCTAAAATAAACTAAAACAAGATAAGGATTAGAATATAACAAAGACTTTTTCTACTTGTTCTCACATATCTAAATCCACATCACATATCTCCTTTCTAAAGATATAAGGAATATTTATAATTTTCTTACTTATATAGGTTGATAATATGCTTTCTAAGTGTTTTTCCTGATCCCCAAACAAGGTGTACTTCTAATACCAAATTGATTGTACTGCCTTCAACTTAATTTTCCATTCCAGAGAAAAGTTGAGAAACGTACCTTATCTCTTACCACATACGATCTATGTACCCCTGCCCAAGCAGCAACACCATTTGCTATTTTTCTGTCGGATAAAGTCAATGCAGAGAGTATACCCATAAGGTCATAGCAGACGGAGAGAGTAGGAGCCCTATGACTCACTGTGACTGTGTAAACATAATTCCAATGTATTCAAAAGTCAACAGTAGAGCTCATGAGATTTTGGCCTGGGAACATTTCAAGACAGTACATAAAACCCTGTAAACATTTATCTTTATACCCAGGACCTAATGCTGCTCTCAGCCTAGGTCAAGGGAGCATTTTACAGAGGGCAGCTAACACAGAGTCTTACTGGTTAACTGGTTAAGTGCTGGCAGTAAGGGTCTGTTGAGGCACAGCAATCTGTGAGATACACATAGCTTCCTAGCCAAGCTCCAGTAAATATGACTCACTCATAAGAAGGACAAAGAGATTGAAAGAGCTGGTGGAGAGGTGTGATTTACACTGTCTCCTGGGTTTGAAATGGTTTTCTCACAGCAACTGTGGCTAACTGAACTAACCAGAAAAAAAGGCATACGTATAAGAGGACATCATCAAGAGTACAGAGGGAAGGATGGGTAATGGGTGTTAAATGGGATCTATACATGTATGTAATTACTAACAATAGATTCATTTTGTAAATGCTTTAAAACCTGCCATTACATTTGGACTTACTTGGTTATCAAAAAAATCCATAAAATTAGGAGTGGAAAATTTTGAAGGAATAAGAGGATCTGGAGGGAAACATGGGGAAATAGATTTATCATATTTTATTATGTGCATATATTAAACTCTTAAAATAAAGGATATTATAATAAAAATTAAAATTTAATAAAAATACTTTAATAAAGAAACCTTTAAAAACCTATGACACCAAAGAAGAAAAAGAAAAAAGAAAAACAACCCTACTTCATTGTGGTATTTAGCTGGTAGCTTTCTTTATCAATAAGAATTCAATGATTGTTTTTTTTTAATTTTTTTATTAGGTATTTTCCTCATTTACATTTCCAATCCTATCCCATAAGTCCCCCATACCCTCCCCCCACTCCCCTACCCACCCACTCCCACTTCTTGGCCCTGGAATTCCCCTGTACTGAGGCATATAAAGTTTGCAGGACCAATGGGCCTCTCTTTCCACTGATGGCCACCTTGGCCATCTTCTGATACATATGCAGCTAGAGACACGAGCTTCAGGGGTTACTGGTTAGTTTATATTGTTGTTCCACCTATAGGGTTGCAGATCCCTTTAGTTCCTTGGATACTTTCTCTAGCTCCTCCATTGGGGGCCCTATGATCCATCCAATAGCTGACTGTGAGCATCCACTTATGTGTTTGCTAGGCCCCGGCATAGTCTCACAAGAGACAGCTATATCAGGGTCCTTTCAGCAAAATCTTGCTAGTGTATGCAATGGTGTGAGTGTTTGACGGCTGATTATGGGATGGATCCCCGGATATGGTAGTCTCTAGATGGTCCATCCTTTTGTCTCAGCTCCAAACTTTGTCTCTGTAACTCCTTCCATGGGTGTTTTGTTCCCAATTCTAAGAAGGGGCAAAGTGTCCACACTTTGGTCTTCGTTATTCTTGAGTTTCATGTGCTTTGAATCTTGTATCTTGGGTATTCTAAGTTTCTGGACTAATATCCACTTATCATTGAGTACATATCATGTAAGTTCTTTTGTGATTGGGTTACCTCACTCAGGATGATGCCCTCCAGGTCAATCCATTTGTCTAGGAATTTCATAAATTCATTCTTTTTAATAGCTGAGTAGTACTTCATTGTGTAAATGTACCACATTTTCTGTCTCCATTCCTCCATTGAGGGGCATCTGGGTTCTTTCCAGCTTCTGGCTATTATAAATAAGGCTGCTATGAACATAATGGAGCATGTGTCTTTCTTACCAGTTGAAACATCTTCTGGATATATGCCCAGGAGAGGTATTGCTGGATCCTCCGGTAGTACTATGTCCAATTTTCTAAGGAACCACCAGACGGATTTCCAGAGTGGTTGTACAAGCTTGCAATCCCACCAGCAATGGAGGAGTGTTCCTCTTTCTCCACGTCCTTGCCAGCATCTGCTGTCACCTGAATTTTTGATCTTAGCCATTCTGACTGGTATGAGATGGAATCTCGGGGCTGTTTTGATTTGAATTTCCCTGATGATTAAGGATGCTGACCACTTTTTCAGGTGCTTCTCAGCCATTCAGTATTCCTCAGGTGAGAATTCTTTGTTTAGCTCTGAGCCCCATTTTTAATGGGGTTATCTGATTTTCTCGAGTCCACCTTCTTCAGTTCTTTATATATATTAGATATTAGTCCCCTATCTGATTTAGATTCTCGCTAACCGAATCAAAGAACACATTAAAACAATCATCCATCCTGACCAAGTAGGTTTTATTCCAGGGATGCAGGGATGGTTTAATATACGGAAATCCATCAATGTAATCCATTATATCAACAAACTCAAAGACAAAAACCGCATGATCATCTCATTAGATGTGGAGAAAGCATTTGACAAAATCCAACACCCATTCATGATAAAAGTCTTGGAAATATCAGGAATTCAAGGCCCATACCTAAACATGATAAAAGCAATCTACAGCAAACCAGTAGCCAACATCAAAGTTAATGGTGAGAAGCTGAAAGCAATCCCACTAAAATCAGGGACTAGACAAGGCTGTTTTTCACTTTTATTTTAAAGAGTACAAATTCTAAGTTGTACATATGGGCATATGTATCTATTTTGATTTTGGTTACACTTTTCAACTAGTCTTCCAGGATCTATTGAAATGTTCTTCATAAAAACATTGACTTCTAAATTATGGCAAATCAAGGGTTGGGGGACTACCACTGTTTCAGTCTCATCTTTCACTCTCTCACAGTGAAGACAATTGTCTCAACCTTGAAGGTAACCCAAGAATCCTGAAAATTGTGGCACTTTGCCCCTTTCACAATGAGCAGGAGAAAGGCACACAGTAGATACAAGACTGACTGGAATGATTTCATAAACAGTAGTCATCCATTGCTGCCTTTAGGTACAGCAGAACACTATAGAATTGGCATTTTAATGATTTATCTATTAGCTGTTTGGGACTTTCAAACAACTCCCACCAACAAAATTCTGTGTGAGTCTAGAATATTAGGAAGTATAGATAAGATTATATCACTCCTTTTATCTTAACATCTTTCAATTCATTCTAAAGACCCCAAAGAAAATCTTCACCACCGAACACAGTTTCTACTACTTCTTTCTCGCAACTAAGATCATTATGAGTCGCCCACTAAAGATGAACAGTCAGACACTATTTATAGCCAATTGAAAGTCTTTATTCGAGCTTCATATGCCCACATTCATATGTTCTGGGGGATCTAGGTGTGGCCATGAGTGTCCAGAAACTTCAACCTAGCATCTTGCTCAGGAGCCACAAGGGGCTTTGTGAAAACAAACAGTTCGAAGCATGCAGTTTTAACAGAAGCTAAGATAAGCAATTAGCTGGGAACAGGGGCATACATACAAGAGGCAGCTTAACAAAATCTAAGATAAGTTAGTTAGGACATCTTGATATTTGGTTCCTAGTATACAGCTGTGTAATTTTCCAAGGAATTCTCCATCAAGAAGATCAAATTCTGGTTAAACATGAAATGGCCTCAACAAACATACAAGATATCTTTGCACCATCTCACTCTGTTACTAGACATGTACTGTCCCTGAACCCAGCTTAAACTTGGAGTTACCAGAGTCCCTGCTTGAAATATCCATAGCCCCACTTACCCATCTCTACAATAACTATAACCATGTATTTTCTACCATGCAAGAATAACTCTTATTGTCCTTCAAAGCTTATTCTTTACATTCTTGCTTTGACATTAGAGGCATAGTATGTGTCTTAGGTTCTAAATATACTGCCATTATTGTATTGTGCTCTAATAGAATAATAAGTATACTGAAAGTTTAGTTCTAGTTCTTGGTGGTTCTGGTTAATTATTAATAAAAGTACACAGAATGTAAACAATAAAAGACTTAAATCAGGATAATATTTTATCAGGATACTGTTTTATCATATTTACAAAAATAATAAAGCTAAAACAAAATTCAATTTTATTACTAAAATAAAAGTTGTTCCTTAAGCTAATTTAAGCAGTAATTAAAATACCAATTTCCTCTAAACTAAAATAGATTGATTCCTTCTCTTTTTCCACACCAGATCTCTCTGAACATTGTCCTTTCTCCTCATTAAATCTAGTACTCCTTCTATCTTTTGAACAGCTATGTCCTGAATTTCAGTTTCCCCTCATTTGGCTCCTTTCTTGTTGTTCTTTGTTTCCACAACAATTTGTTTCACACTTACTTCATGCCTTTTACTTTTTCCTCAGTTTAAACAAAAAATAAGTATTCTAGTCTTTTATGGCAGCATCTTATCAAAGCAGTGACCATAACGTCGAACATACTTGTTGTTACCTTTTGTCCAGTACAAAAGATAATTGCCCTGGTTGAGTATCACGTTTTAAATGCTTTGCCTCAATGAGTACAGAGACAATCCTTAAGAAAAAATAATTTTAAATAGCTATATATACAATATAGTATAGTCTATTTGTAGATAGTGTGTGTGTGTATGTGTGTGTATAAGAAAGGAAGAGAAGGAAGAAAAGAAGAGAAAGATGTCATAGAGAGAGGAAGACATACAAACATGAAAAGAAGTGGAAGGAGGAAGCCAAAAACAAACCATTTTGTTACCTTACAGGTGATTGATTCCATAGGCTCCTCCTAAGGACCTATCAATGGCTTACATCATCACCTGCCAGGTGCTTCAGGTGTGGGCTTCCTATAAAAGGGTTGCCTTGTCACTCCAGCTCTCTTTTTGTTCCCAAATGTTCTCACCAGGTCTCTCTATCTCTCCTTTCTGTCCTTCTCTGTGCCCCATCCTCTCCCCTGCCCTCATGGCTCTAATCCTGTCTGTCTGTCTGTCTGTCTGTCTGTCTGTCTTCATGTCTACTCATCTGCCTCTACTCCTTCTTCAGGTCCTCACTCCCCTCCCTTCTACCAAATAAACCCCCTTATACCAGATATGTTGCATGATGTGATTTGTCAGGGGACACTTTCCATGAGCCTGCAAGGTAACCTCTCTCAATATTATATTTCATAACACATACTCTCCTCAAATATTTGTTTTCTCATTGGTGTGATAAAAAACAGGAAAAGAAACCAAAAAAAGAAGGGGTGTTTTTGTCTCACAGCTTGAGGGTCAATTCCATCCCAGCAGAGAAAGCATGATGTCAGGAATAGAAAACAACTAACTAGTCATTTTGCATCCATAATACAGACAAAGGTGAATGTTCCTAGTAGGCTCATTTCTTAATATGAAATCTAGGACCACCCCATAGAATGGGATGACTTACATTTAGTCTAGTCTAGAAATTCTTTCACAGAGAGACTCACGTCCTAGTTTGTTCCACTTCCTGTTCACAATCAACATTAACCATCACTCCTGCCTTGCATTTACTTACCAGAATTATCATTGAATATGAGAATCATTTAGGAAAATATTTTAAAAATTACCATGAAAGCAAAGAATCATGTCTTGATTGTTCAAGGATGATGCATACCACGTGTGTGTTAAAACTGTAGCTACTAGATGAGCAATGTTGTTATTTTTTAAAGACCATTTGAATAAATGGAAAGGCATTCAGTTCATCAAATTTTGAATAAAAATCTAAGTGGTACAATAATTGAGGAGTAAGTACACGTTCTTCTTCTCCTTCCATAGGTATCATGAAAACATTCTGACCCAAAGAAATTTAGGGGACAGGAGGGTCTTGTAGTGCCATATCACAGTACATCATCATGGAAAGGCAGGGAAGGAATTCAAGCAGACATCACAGAGCTGACTTGCTCCCAGGTTCATGTTCAAGCTAATTTTCTCATTAGCCTAGGATCACCTGGTTAGGCACTATACTGCTCACAATGGGCCCGGGCTTCCTCTATCAAAAATCAATCAGGACAATTCCCAGTACACATGCTCAGAAACCAATGTGATCTAGGCAATCCCTCAATTGAGATTTCCCTTCAGAGATGATTGTAGTCTGTCAAATAGGTTTTTAGAGCTAACTGGGACAAACATTTTAGGTGTCATAAAATACTCTGGAAAAAGTTAACAATCATTTTCTATTCTTCTACTTGTTTTACATAACAATAATATGACTATGGCAATTAATTATATAAATTATTTAGATAGGTTTTGAATGGCTAATCAACCTATCATGTAGTAAACTAGGTCGCAGTTACAATCAAATCAAAGCATAAACCAACTCCCAAAGTGAATAGCTCAAATCTCATGTCTAAGACTCACTCTTGATCTTCTGGGTTCCAACAGGCTTGAGCAGCTTCACATCCTTGATTGTACCTTTTGCAGCATATGCAGCTCACTCATTGGCTAAGAGCGGCTCTACTCCACATATGCCGTTGTCCTTGGTACTAGTCCTGTGGCCCTGGTGTCTTGAATATGGTGGTGTCTTCACCTGAACTATGGCTTCACCCTCACCAGTGGCTTCTCCGTCTCTAGGCAGTAACCCCAACTCTCCCACACAGTGCCAAGTCCACACAGTGTCAAACTCCTCTCCATGACCTCCTGATACCTTCAAACTAAATACCATGAGAGAGTATCTCACATATTACTATGTTTGGCTGCTAGTTTGAAGTGTACCTTTAGATGCCTTCAAAACCACAGCTTTTATGTAAAGGCCCTAAGAAAACACTTACCAGAGTATTTCACCTCAAAAATGCTTGTTCCTGATTAACCACAGATGATAGTTCAGCTAACCAGCACTGATTGCCTCCATAAAGCAGAAGCTTCACTTCGGTGGCCTCTTAATAATCACAACTAATCCTTTAGCCCTATCTTCACAGGACGGTTTCCTAATTCAGTGTATCATGTAAATGTCTCTTATAAGTCTTGACTTCAACCTGAAACTGCCCCAATCAGGCCTCTACTATTTGTGTCTCTCTCCAAAATTCTTATCTTTCAAGCTCCAAAAGAACATCCCATTAGAGATTTCCTTTCTTTTCAGATGACTTTAGCTAGTGTCAGTTTGCCAAAAACAAAGCAATACAGAGGCCAAACTTTCCATTATGCTGACAGCAGAACTTGGCAGCATCCACATGATTCTGAGAATTTAGTCACTTAAAAATCTAGAAGGAAAGAGGGTAGAGATGCTTGGACCAAAGTTTCAAAAACTCTTAACACCAGGCAGGGCATGGCAGCATTGAATTCCTTGAAAGGAGGATCTAGGTAGCCATTCTATAAAGCTGTGAAGGTAATTTGTGATGAAAACATAAGAAGTCAGTGTTGCTGGGGCCATCTTCTATCCATTCATAAATGCAATGGGTTCAGAGAAGAGCTGGATCAATCAAGAGCCTATGAGCATTTTAAAGAGCTGGAGAGATTGAGCTTTCCAGGCCCACTGAAACCCTGATGAATCTTTCATAAGCTCATATGCTAGACATGGAGCTGCAAGGTTTGATATTTGTCATGGTGAGTATCAACCATTTTCAATCCTCCCATATTTCCTTTTTGGAATTAGAAAGTTTATCGTTGTCATTATATATTGAAATATGTAATTTACTATTTGGTTTACAGTCAGGAGACTGCATTGAATGTCATAAGAAACTGACTTTGGGACTTTGTTAGAACTTTTAAAATTTGAAGGAATCCTGAAGATTAAATTAAATCAGTTTTCATTACCTAATGCCCATGAGGCTTGAGGATGCTGGCTTGCGTTCTATGATTTGAAGTGATGTGTTTAAGTACTGATAAAGCAAAACCTTGTGGTTACAACTCTTCATTGTCAACTGGAATTATTTAGAATAATACCACTGAATATATCTGTGAAACCCTATCCAGAGACTTCTAGTAATGTCAGAAGATATACTCATACAGCCTTGCCAACATGAGATTGTCTAAACATGAGCCAAACCCAGACACAGTAGACATACCAGTGTATGAAGGAAATGCCACGAGGCCTCAACCTTACACAAAGATTTATAGGCAACTATCTGAAAGTTTAAGAAAGTCTTCTCCAGGGAAGAGCACAGTAACTGGTTAAGTAATGTGGGAAAACCCACCCTGTACATAGATCTCACTGCTCCATGGGTTGGGGTCCTAGTTTCTGTTAAAAAAAAAAAAGATAAAATAAACTGGAAAAGTTTCTCAGTGGCAAAACCACTCACTACATCAACATTAAGAAAAGATTTTATCCATTAAAAACCACATAAGTGCTAAGTTCTGAATGAACATGGTAGTATGTCTACATCCTAGCCTTGGAAGGAAGAGAGGAGATATCTGGAACATGCAGGCAAAAACAAAAACAAAAAAGCCTAGCTGTATGTCTATATGTGCTGGTTATTTTTCCTTTTCTTTTTGAGATTATACTATAATTATATCATTTCCCCATTCTCTTCCCTTCCTCCTAACCTTCTTATATATTCCTCCTTGCTTTCTTTCAAATCCATAGCATTTCTCTACTAATGCTGTTACATGCATATATATAGGTCTGTACAAAGTTACTTGTATGAATGCTTTCCGGACCGACCATTTGGTATTGCATAACCAATTATTGTGCTCTTCCCTGGAGAAGACTTTCTTCAACTTTCCCTACACCCTTTGGACTATTGCAGCATGCTGGTAATGATATAGTCTATAGGCATCAGAGTTCTTGAGTACTTTTGGTTGCTTCCCTGCTTTGGAAACTTGCATGAGCCATTCTTTTTACTTTTTTTTTTTTTTTTTTTTTTTTTTTTTTGTCAAGCTCACTCAAATTAGAGTCTTCTGGGAAGAGGGAATCTCAGCTGAGAAAATCCCTCCTGTAATAAAGTCTGTGAGACATATTTTGATTAGTAATTAATGAAGAAGCACCCAGCCCACTGTGGGTATTGACACCCATGGGAAAGTTTCCCTAGGTTGTATACAGTAAGGAGGCTGAGCACACCATAGAGAAGAAGCCAGTAAGCAGCATCTCTCTAGTCTATATAGTTTTGTTTCTCCTTTCAGGTTCCTTCTTAGAGTTTCTGCACTTATTTCCTTCTGTGATGATCTGTAATCTGGAAACTTTAATCTAATGAAAAATTTCCCCTCTTTATCTTGCTCATGGAATTTATCACAGCAATAGAAAGCAACCTAAGATACAATATCTAAGAATATACTGGAAGAGTGTTTAGGAAGATTCTGAATATCCAGCTCATATCCTACAAATAGAAGCATACATGTGCACATGTACTCACACACCTGCGAAAATGCACACCATATACCATGTGTATGTACATATGAAAAGAACACACACACACAAACAAAGGAAGGCTGAGTTGAGATGAGTACTGACATACATCCCTTTCTGCTTCCTGATGAAGACAGTAGGACCATTTCACATTCTTTGAGCCATGCTTTCCTGCCAGGGTAGACTCAATTCACTCTTAAATTTTAAGTAAAAATAACACTATTCTTTAGTTGCTTTTGTGGAATGTTTTGTTGTAGGAATTAAAAATATGGTAGATTAGAGCATACTTTCAAATACATTCTATGACACCATCATTACTATGATAGCAAAATCTAGAAAGACATAATAAAATATAAAACATTATAGGATGATGCCCCTGATAATCACGGATGCAAAAATTATGAACACAGCTTGGGCTTTTTTAATGCCAAAACACATTAAATATTATACAAAAGACTATTATGAATGTCACAAACATCATGAATTTGGGTTTAAATTCATCCAAGTGACACAAGGATGTCTCAACAGACACTACTCAAAAAGTATGACACACAATAAAAGACAAAAACTATATCATAAAATGTTTGGTGTATGTGACTATCTCAATAGATGAATAAAAGTCATTTGATAAAATTGTATACTTCTTCTAGGAAGTTTCTGAAATACGACTCAAAAAAGCAGTCCCACCCTTAAAAGACAAGATACATGAGAATAAATGTACCCAAAAGTTTAAGTATCTCAAGGGGAAAAGTATAAAATGAAAAAGTGAAATAAATTGAAGATTATAAAGAAAAATGTTTTTGGAGTTGAAGAACTCAAGTTGGTAAAATAAATATCAACAATATCTCAAAATTTCAATGAAATCCTAGTTAAAACACCAAGACTATGCAACATTCAGATACTATGTAAGACAACCCTGTTATGTGTACTGGACTGAACACATATGTGTAAACATAGACATATGCAAAGTAACAACAACAAACAGCCAATGAAATCTTATTTCAGAATGTACTATGAAGTTGTAGTAATAAAAACAGAATGGCATTATTTTAAAAAGAAACATAGAAGAAGAGAGCAGAAGATAAAGAACGGAATGAAGCAACATGTGTATGGGTAATAAACATGCTAAGAACATAAACTGGAGAAAGGCAAATGGGTTCAATAAATGATGCTGGGACACATGTCTAGAAGCATGAGTTATGAAGGTACCCATCTCTCACCAGTAACAACAATCAACTCCACACATAGTTAAAACTTAAATGGAAGACCTAAAACTATGAAACAAGAAGAAAACATAAAAGAACGTGGAACAATTGTTTTGACAACACCACAAGAAACCAAAGAAAAAATTACAGAATAGGACTATGGACTATATAAAGCTATAAATCCCCTTTATAGCAAGGGAAAAAATAACCTACAAAATGGAAGATAATATTTCCAAACCACACATCTGAAAAGACTTAGCATCAAGCATATATCAAGAATACAAAAATCTAAGTAGGAAATAAACCATGATTTAGAAAATCTTACTGAACATAAAGAGATATTTCTCTTTTTTACCATTAGGTGATTTTATTTATTTATTTTATTATTGAAAATAGATTTGTTTTGATAAACTATATTCCGATTATGGTTTTCTATCTTCAAATTTCTCCCAGATTCTCCCCATTACCCATTCATTCAAATCCATACTCTTTCTTTTTCTCTCTTATTAGAATACCCATAGGCATCTATAATGATAATAATAGTAATAATAATAATAATAATAATATACAAAATAAGAACAAACACACAGGAAAAAATAAAAATCTGAATAGGAAACATACAGTAGCTGAGATACACATATTTGTACAGACAGAAAATACATAAAAACAAAATGAAAAACCATAATATATAAGCAAAATATCTTTTAAAAATAAGATTAACACTTTACTTCTATCATTAATCTGGTTTATATCATCTCACCATTTTTTAAAAAATAAATTTGGGAGGGAGAAAGTGAGAATAATCAGGATCAACATCGTTTTACTAAAGGCTGGGGAGGGCGGGGGAGGGGAGATTCAAGCCATTTCAAAGAGGACCGACTACTGGCCTCCGTTGTGTGAGCTGGTGAAGGAGTCAGAATGTAAAAACAAAACCAGACTATATTCCAACGAGTACTAAAGAGCTCATGAATTCCAGGAAATAACATCTTAAATGAGAGTGGAAAACACAGTATGCACTGAAGCTGTGAGCAGCCTCTCTCCAGCCCACACTGGGAAAGGGAGGCAGCTGTGCTTCTCAGTGGTAAGGCAGAGGGAAGAGGGGCAGAATTATCCTAGGACAAGCCCACAGCCCTGAGATCCACACAGCCACTTACAGCTGGAGGGGGACAGTGTGACTTTTCTAGCACTCTGGTCAGCAGCAGGGGGAAACCCTATCTACCAAGCATCTTCTTGCCTCAGGGTGTGAGTCAGAGACCAGCTGACATCTTGAGAGAGAATTCCATTGCTAAAAGGCCAGCTAGCCTTGGAACATAAGAAGGCTGGAGGAAAGAGTCAGAATTAGAAAACACTATACTTTACCTAAAGAAACAGAGGAAGAACTTCAGGACCCAGCAAAGAACATGAAAGAAAAGGAAATAGCAGAAAACAAATCAGGATACCAGAGATGTAAGCCAAACAAAACATCAGTTGGCAATTTCCTGGCAGGGAGAGAGGAAACGGAAACCTCTCTGAAAGGTAACCATATGGAAATAGCACCTCAAATACCATCCACACACTTCACGGCCTTAAACCCAACTGTGTTTTCATGAACGGTGATGGATAGGCCCGTGGCAGAGAGAAATCTTCCTTTGTCATACTGTCTGCCAAAGAAGATCAGCCAGAATAAAGGAGAACCTATTGCTAAAACTAAGCTATGTGGGTGCTGGAGATCAAGGAATACACACAGTTCTGGGAACCTCAAATCAGCTGTCTCTTAAGTTCGGGAAGAAGCAAAGTGGGAGTTGTGGAGACCAGGAAGATAGGGCACTAACAAGTTAAAATCTGTGTAGGGGCAGGAGGGTAGCAGGCTACAAAGGTGCAAAAGGAGAAATAACCCCATTGTCTTAGCCAAGGTTTCTATTGCTGTGATAAAACACCAGGACCAAAACCAACCTGTGGAGGAAAGGGTTTGTTTATTTGGCTTCCAGGTAGCAGTCCATCATCGGGAATGCAGAGCAGGAACTGAAACAGTGACTGGGCCCCTCTGCTTTCTTAGCCTGCTTTTTTATGCAACCCAGGACCACCTGCCCAGGGATCACACCACTCATAATGCACTGGGACCTCTCACATCAATTAGTAATTTTAAAAGGTCAGGCAGGTTTGCCTTCAGGAACTTTTTTTTTTTCTTAATTGTGGTTTCCTTTTCTCAGATAACTGTAGTTTGTGTCAAGTTGACAGAAAAGTAAAGTAACCAGAAAAATCAACCCCTTGTCAACTCAACACAAAAACATGTCACTATTCAGCCACAACACTACCTTTTTGTGTGTCCCCAAGATGGTATGTTAATATTAATATCATCATGTAGGACAATCCAACATTTTTAAATTCCAGTCTTTACAAACTCAAACACCTTAAAATTTCAATCTTTTAAAAATATCCAGAGGCTCTTCCCAATGGGCAAAGCCTGTCTAAAATTTCAGACTCCCTTAAAAGGAAAATAATAATTGAAAATAGAGCTAAGCAAGTTCTTATTTCAAGAGAGGAATCTTAGGCACAGCCACAATCAAATAAAAACAAAACCAAACTTCAACAGTAGAAAAGCTTTCATGCTTGACTTCTAGGATCAGTTGTCCTCTGTTAGCAGCACTTCTCCAGCTCTGCTATCTCAAGCACACACAGTTTGTCTCAGGCTCAGGTTGATGCTACAGTGTGGCATACAACTTATTGGGCAGGCATCTCCAAAATGTTGGGTCTCCACTGCAACTAGGCTAGGTCTTCACCCATAGCTTTTCCTAGGTCTTCCTAGGGATACTGAGGTCTTGCCAGACCTGAAATTCTTTCCACAACTCCCATCCTGGAGCATCCCCAGAGACTGCGTGTGGTTGTACCTTCACCCATGGACTCTTCTGGCCTCTTACAATGCCCTGCTGCAGCTGTTTTCTATGATTTCTTCATGCTTTCAAAACCAGTACCACCTGGGTAGATCTTAAACACTACCAAATTCAGCAGCCAGGGTGAGATGAAGCTTTGTTCCCACTCTGGACCACAGCTTCTGTGTGCTGACCCTGAGGAAATACTCCAAGATTTATGATCTTCACTGATGCTGGCCTCCACATAATTACAGCTCATTCTTCAGCCCCAGCTGACCCATATCAACTATTCTAGTAAAGAAAATGTTTCACTTCAGTGGTTCTGATCTCTTGTTAATCATAGTCAGCACTTCAGCCCCTGCTTACGCCAGAACCACAACTTTTTACATTTAAAATATCAACTGGCCACAACAGAGTCTTTGCTTCTCTCTTAAATGTCATAATCCAGGCCTGCATTGTAGCTGTTTCTCCTAACTTTCCTCACAAGTTCCTCCAAAACAGCCCAGTGACGACTGAGTACTTATGGTTTTCCCAGCCCAAAGTTCAACTCTCAGCACAAGACAAGAGACTAGGGAGGAGTACTGCAACTGTCTTGTGTCTCATGGCTTGCTAAGGTTGCTTTCTTATATAAACCTGGACCACCTGCCCCTAAATGGCTCCAACTACAATGGATTGCATACTTCCGGACCCTCTGCACAACTCTGCACATGTGAACCCTCTCTTATAGGCGATTGATAAACGGCACAGGCTTATCAGTCCAGTCTATGGAGGCATTTTCTCCATAGACTTGAGGTTCTGTCCTCTCAAATAACACTGGCTTATATCAACTTGACAAAAAACAAGCCAACAAAACCAAAATACCAGGATATTTGTTCTTAGTAATCAGAACCAGGAAAGAGATTTCATCAAGTGAGTTGGATAAAGGTTAGTCCTAGAGCCTGAGTACAATGAATTTCTAGGAGAATAAGTGCCCCCCCACCCCCACAGCTATACTCCTTCAGAAAGGCAATTCACACTCAAGAAACCTTGAAAACCTGAAGACTGATCTATGCGGTCACCAGTGTTAACATTAGGGTTGTTTCCCATACAACCACCCCTCTGACAAAGAAAATGTTAGCCACCTTAGGAATTACAATTACCACTCTGCCCCCACACATGTGTATACCTGACAGTCTCTAATATTAGATGGCCCAAAAAGAAGCCGTTTCAACAATCATCTTTTAAAACCTCTATGTAACCTTCAAGATTTTACACATTTACTTAAGTGTATTTCTTAATTTTTAAAATGAATTTGTCATTGGCCTTCATATATTCATGAATTTTTGTTTATGTGGGTTTTTTTTTTCCCATTTTAGAGCACTATTTTTCCTTTTGTTATTTTGGAGGGTATTTTGACTTCCCTTCCTCCACTAAACCTAGGAGCATTTTGATGTTATCTTATTTAATTTTTGTTTTAAAACATTTTGTAATTTACATTACCCTTTTCACATTTATTTATCTACTTTTGAACTTTAGAACATTCGATTCCTTCCTTCCTTCCTTCCTTCCTTCTTTCCTTCCTTCCTTTCTTTCTTTCTTTCTTTCTTTCTTCCTTTCTTTCTTTCTTCTTTTGCTAATCTCATACTCTTTGCTTCCCCAGCCTTCTACATACATAACATTCTTCTCTACTTTTTAATATGTCCACAATCACTCTAAGAAATTTTTAACTTCTTAGTGCATTCCTAAATATTTGTGCCATTTTTACTTTTATGGTGATGTTTGTGGGCTGTAATTAATGTTAAGTATATTTATATATTTTACGTGGTTTGATGTGAAGACTGATGCGGGGCAGCGGGTGTGGGGGAATAAAGGGGATGGGAGAAAACCCGCTTCACGCCGTATTTCTGGGTAGGTGAATGCAAAGGACTGCCGTGCACTCTCCACATGGCCCCAGGTGGATATCTGGCTGTGTGAAGCCTTGGACCCCAGTCCGCAGGGGGTGGGCAGGAAGTAGTCCGAGGTCTTTGGGTCTCATGGAGGCCAGAGACAACAGGTTCTCAGTCTCAGACATCCCATACATCACTGGACACCCGGAAGAGCTGAGAACAAAGTGGGGGCCCCGGGAGCAGCTTGGTCAGCCACAGGGCCAAAGGGAGGAGAGGGCAGGTGGAGAGGGAGAGCTGGATGGTTCCCACATAGGCGAGAGCCCTTGGGCCAGTCCATGGTTGGAGCGCAGGAGGGTATTCCTGCGCGAGATTAGACGTGGCTCTTTAGGGAAAGCCTATTCCATCGGAAAACTGGAGGTAAGAATGAGAGGTAAGAGCTTAAGAGAACGAGGAGGGGCCAAGCAAATAAAAATCAAAATAAGTAATAAAAACATAGTCGAAAGCATCACCTATAAACTATACCAAGCAGAAGTGAGGCTATCCAAGATGGAGGACCAGGTTGATGAAATATAGCATTAAAACACCACTAAGGACATAAATAAAGAGATATTTAACTACAATTTCCAATAAGAGTGGGTTATCTTCAACAGACCAAATCTAAGTATCCTCACAACAGGAAGATCTGATATAAAGACATAAAACAGAGAGAATCAAGACTTTAATTCCATTGTAGAAGAACATTTCCCAAACTCAAAAAAGAAAGACTTTCAAATACATGAGGCACTTGTTACAGTCATGACCTTACTAAATCTTCCCCATGGCAAATGTACAAAGACTTGTAAAGGAAAAATGCAAAATTACTGAGGGTTTTTTTTCCCCATTTTTTGTCAACTTGACATAATCCTAGACATGTCAGGCAGAAATGAATGCTAATTAAGACAATGCTTTCATAAGATTGGGACCTGTAGACAAGACTATGGGGATTTAAAAAAATAGTGATTGATGTGTGAAGACTCAGTGCTTTGTAAGTGGTGACACTGCTGGACAAATAGTCCCAGGTTATATAAGCAAGTCAGGAGGACCTAGAAAAGCTGTGTTTCTTCATGGCCTCAACTTCTGCCTTGAGTTTCTGACATGAGTTCCCTGAATGGTGGACCATAATCTGTAAGATAAAATAAAACCGTTCTTCCCCAACATGTCAATCAAAACAACAGAAAGAAAACTAGGACATAGGTATAATATTGGACCAGCTACTAACGAGTTATTGCTATACTTATAGATGAACATAACTGTAAACCCTCATTAACGAAGTTCCTATCTGTTGTTTAATAGTGACTAACAGAGAAACTTGCAATTGACCTAGGTGCACAAAGTAAGAGACTAAAGATGACTTCTTGACTACATTTCCTTCTTCCAATACTGTGAATGCTTTTTTTAAAAAAAGAATGGAGCTACTAAATATGTCGACCATGCTTCAGTATATGGAACCATACTCAAGAGTATAAGGGAAACAAAACTTAGACTCAAAGTTTTATTTTTTTAAAAAGGCACAATGTTAAGTGCGTAGGAGCATCAGGGTGGAACTGGGAGGATTTGGAATGGAATGAATATGATTAAAGTATATCATATAAAAGTATCAATCAATTCAAAAGATACAGAGTGAACCTTTTTCTTAGTAGCCAGAGAAACTATCACTAAAATAGTCTATATTATAGCGCACATATCAAGATAGAACAAAATAATCTTTTGTCTCTCATCAAATCTTATATAGCAAAAATAGCAGAAAATAAGCAAAAATATTGAGATTTAAAAATATATTCTTGAAGGCTCTACCCAGCAGCTGACTCAGATACACATACAGAGACCCACAGGCAAACAGTGACTCAAATACACATACAAGCAAACAGTGGATGGAGCTTGGGGATTCTTATGGAAGAATAGGAGGAAGAATTGCAGGCCCCAAAGGGGATAGGAACTTCACAGGAAGACCAACAGAGTCAACTAACCTGGAGCCTTGGGGCTCTCAGAGTCTGAACCACCAACGAAAGGACGTCTATGGGCTGTATCTAAGCATCCACTCACATATGTACCAGATGTTCAACTTGCTCTTCATGTGGGTGCTGCAGGAATTATTGAAAAAAATATGAACCAGCTGGTTCCTGAATTTGTGCCGGCAACGTTCAGCCTGCACTGAGTCAGAACTCCACAATCTCCACACAGCTCACTCGCAGGTCACTACCATGCCAGCCCTGTGCTTCAAATCCTCCATGGCCCTTGTGGTGCACATCAGGCAAACTCACACTTTGCCCTCGTACCTTTACCATTCTCTCTTGAACCCAGAAAAGCCACCCTGTGAAGGAAAATACAACACAAACTTAGTTCAGAAACAATGGTAACTCAATCTCTAAGTGCAACAACCAAAACCTAATCTTGTAAGCCTTATTAAAATCTGATTCCTCTGGTGGCGAATCCTTGTGGTTCCGCCATGATACCAGGAAACTCTAACAGCTATATCTTACTCTTATGCTGTCGCTGTTCCAAAGGGCCCAACTCTCCCTGCTTCCTCTCTTTCCTTTCCAACCGGAAGTCCTGCCTACTCGCCCAGTGATTGGCTCCTTTATTCATTAGGGGATTGGTTCACAAGAAGTCACCTGAGTATGTGACTCAGTCTTCATTCCAGACAACCTCTCCTGGGAGAGCAGAATTAACATAAAACTACAAGCAGCAGAGAGCCATCACAACATGTAGGTCCCAAACAACTGGAAATGATGCTATCCCCAAAAACTGTTACCTGTAAGTGGAATATGTTCTTGTAGCTGGACTGCCTTGTCTAGTCTCTATGGAAGAGAAGCACCTAACGCTGCAGAGACCTGAAGTGTCATGGTGGGGGACACCCAGGAGGGCCTCATCAGCTCAAAGAAAAAGAGGAGGGGAAATGGGGGAAGGATTTGAAAAGAGTGTGACTGAGAGGGGGCAGTGAGCTGCATATAAAGTAAATAAGTTAAAACATTTAAATTAAATTAAAATTTAAAAATACTTTCTTGAATAGCCTTTGAGTCATTAAGTACCAAAGAAACAGATTTAAAACGTCCAAGGTTCAAATCCAAATGAAGGTATAACTTACCAGTACTCTTGTTCTACAGCAAATGGTTTTCTAAAAGAAACATTCATCCTATATCACCTATATTTCAAAAAAATTAAAATGTCAAATTAATAAAAGCCTTGCACCTCGATGTCATATAAAAAAGAACAATCTGTAGCAGATAACAATACATGACAACAAATGACAAAGAACAGGATAGACATAAATATAATGGAAACTAAAAGAATATCAGATGTGTTTCTTAAATAAAAATATTTACAGGCCCTTAACCAATCTGAACATGAGACAATGAATATGCCACTATAGATCCCATGTAAACCCAGGGAAATAGAGAGCACATTGGAAATATAAAAATAGTTAAATCTAAGGATAAGTTAAAATACAAAGAGAATCTGGTTAGGGTTAGTAGTGTACACTCTTCAGCGTCAGCCCATGAGGGGACAAAAATGCCATTGCCTTTCTCTTGTCTTGGCGAATATTGACTTTCTGTAAGCTTTACACTGTGGTTCTTCTATGATATCTACTTGTATGTCAGAGGATTTTGGTTGCATGTGACTGCAAATCAGCTCAAATAAGTATAGGATATATACAAGTAGAAGAGTAATTTGAGGAGAGATTTGAAGAACAAATGTATTGAGTGAGAATTTGTTTCAAGCGTTCTGGTTTCAAGCAATGAGGTGAATCTGTTCTTGAACTGTTCTTCCTCTGTTCTGCTTTCCTCTGGGATCTCTTTATTTTCACATGCGCATGCTTATTTGCTTGCTTGCTTCCTTGCTTGTGGTGCTGGTTGTGGACGAGCACATGCAAACCCAAGGCTCTCCTCCAAGACGCATTCACAGTGGTTCTCCAAATGTCCCATTTTTTACTGTGATCTCTTGACAATGTTTGCGTGGGTGGTTTTTTTTTTGTTTGTTTGTTTGTTTTTTGTTTTTTGTTTTTTGTTTTTTTTCCTATGAGGTTCATGAACTTGGCCAAAATACCATATGCTTGATCACTGGGGTCATGGGTATGATGATTTTATTGAGTAGGTTCACACCATAAGATTCTTAAATGGAGAATGTGTGTATCAACTGAGTAAAAGGAAGAGAGGGCTGATTTTGTAGAATATTTAGACTGATGTCAGCTAGACTGTATTCAGTTGTATAATTCTAACACCACTCTAGAGTCCACACCCTTATTTCTTTCTCCCAACAGATACTATATTTCTCTCTTCAAAGGTCCCAAATAAAAGCCACAAGAGTGGAGAGTACTTGTCACAGCATTACTGTCATAGCCTGGGAAATTCAAGAATGATGTCTGAGAGTCCTTTCACTTAACTAACTAAGCATGTGTTGAGAAATTTCAGTGATGGCATTTATTAGTATTCTTACATGATAGTACACTGGGTAAAGGCTTTCACACTTCTCTGTTTTATCCTGAGCTTGGATCTGACTCCTCTTTGCATTTTATCAGTTGGTTCTAATTCTTACTGTGAACTCATTCAAATAATTTCTATCACAAACACTACATAGTACAACTTCATGAAACTTCCCAGGAACTCTACATTGACATAATAGCAAAATTCATACCCAGTTTCCAGCTTTTATTGTAGTCCATTCTCCCACTCATTAGTGGTTTTGTGCTGTGTGTCTGGAATGTTTTATTTTGATGGTCCCAGAAAGTTGAAAAAGTTAACAACGTGCAACCAGAATTAAGTGAAGAGTTCTTCCTTTGCACAGTCAGTCTTTACCTGTTGCTTTGAATTATTAAGAGAAGCAGAAGTAAACAATCTCAGCAGATGAACAAAGCTATTTTGAATTGCCATATATGCTTCCCTTCCTTATTGGATTGTGTTGTGTTACCCTAATACAAATAAACAAGCAATTTGAGTCTCATAGGGAGCTCACTCTTTATAATCTGTGAGGCTACAAAAATTTTATTTATTACTGCAAATGGTTGGATGCCTGCTTGTGTGCCATGGGAACTGAATTTCTGTTCCAGTGTTTTGGCACATCCTCAGTATACTTACCTCTGTAGGAGTGGTGTGTATCCACAATTATGTTATTTGAAAAGAATCTTTGTACTGGAAAATCCCATTGAGATGTAGCATCGTGTTTCCAAGGGTGCCTTGGGACAAGAAAGAATGGGGCAGTAATATACAACCACTTGGTTACATCATTCATACCAGAGAAATTATCATCCTACTGCTGACGGGAACATTTGTACTTCTCCATTATCAAAGATTTTTGCAGAACTGCTCAGCCCCCTCTATTCATTTCATTCCAGCTGTTCTAACACAAGGAAAGAAACAGATTGTTTCATTCTCTGAACATACATTAAAAAAGGACAATGCCATCATTTGGGGGGCCTTTGAAGGGATTTTTGCTCGATTTGAACTGTGCGTGGAGCAAGCTCACTGCCTTGTAACAAAAGCATGAAACTCTGTGGTGACAAGCAAGTCAAAGGCTGAAGAATTTGTTAAAAGGAAGAAGCCCTAAATGTTCAGCATAAACAAGAGGCATGAGAAAGGAAGCGGGGGAAAGGTAAAGGGGACCGTGAGAAGGCATGCTAGCTGGCCAGCGCTAAAGCCTTTCACAATCCTCTGGGAAAATTCACTTGAAGCTTCCAGGACTCTTTCCTGATTTTGTACTGCATCAAAGAACCACAGGCTTGCTGTCACTGGAGCGCACATTCACTGACTCTGTGTGTACAGGTTAGGGCCCTTTTTATGCCAAAATACTAAAATTATTCTGCTACAATATCCCTGTCTTTCTTGTTATATTTTTTTTTATACAGGAGTATATGCCTTGATTTCTTCTTGGGAATCCTTCATTTTTTTTCCCACTTCTTCCCTGCCTTGTCCTACATTCTGAGTGCACAGATATCTGTCCTTCCTTATGATTCTTGACTTTCAGTTCTATTATTCTTGACTCACAGATACATCAACATACATTGCCACTTCCTTTTTCTACAGCAATGGCAGAAAATGAAAATTAATCGCAGAAGCTGTACAATACATAACTGAACTCTCTGATATGAGCTACAGGAAATCACTACCAACAAGGCAGAACTGAAAAGCAAGATGAAGTGTGTTTTCACAATCTAGACCAAGAATGTCAAAACTTACTGATCTAGATGTCTCTATAAATAGTGCCTTGATATGACTTTGGGGAAGAACCTATTTTTATCCTTGCTCTGGTGGCTATAATAAAATTGATTCTCAGTACAGTATTATGCAGAAGACATTATTTTATCTGTAGATTGGGCTCACTTTTTATTCCTCAAATGAATGCAAATTCAGTACTTAAGACCTTATAAAGGTCACAATTTTCAGACAGATAAAAATAATACTCTGCTGCATTGTAGACTAAGGAAAGGAAAACAGTCTGTGAACACACTCCTTCCTGTCTCTATTGCCACCCAGCAATAGGATCTGCACTAGGGTTAGGTGAAGATTTTGTTTTGTTTTCCAAAGTCTGAGGCATTGGTAAAAGTTTGTACTTATAGTCTAGATTCCTTTTGTCCTCTGGGAAGCCTGTTGGATCATACGTTGCCTCAGCTTTCTGACAATCATAACGGCTCTGGAGAATTCATTGAAATTTAACTCACCGAAAAGTAATCCCAGTTGTTTAGTTATTAATAAAGTGTTTAGTGAAATACTGTCCATCTAAAATTAGACATGAAAATATATTTCACTAGAAAGTTCTCTCCTCTAAATAAAATAGAATAAGTTGATTCTTGGCATGGACATATATTCACCAAAATATAACAATATTTATTAAAGTAAAGTAAATGAACACAAGGTATATAGATAGCTGCAAGTTGAGAATTGAATTTAATCAAGTCAAAATTATGTTAATGACAGTGAGGTAAAGCAATTTATTGAACAGGTTATTTATACAATGAATCTGCAATTTGTTACTGTTACACAGTTACTGAGACTTCTAATTTAAAAGGAAAAGTCTTACTGTGGCTCACAGTCTAATTGAGCATCTTAGTCAAGATGTGATAGACTCATTGTTTTGGTCATTCAGGGATATCACTGTACACAGTAGGAAAGAGGAGGAAATAGCTTGTCTCATGGCCAGAAAGCAAAAACAAACAAACAAACAAACAAACAAACACCCAAAAAACAAACAAACAAAAAAACCAAATATACAAGCAAACAAATGACTGAAAACAAAAAAGTCAAAGTCCCATAATTTCCTTCAAGAATATATCATCGTTTCAGTGACCTCAGGGGTCACAAGTCCTAAGATGATTCCAATAGCACTACCTAGAAAAGCATGCCTATTATACATGGACCTTGGGTGTGGACCTGTCCACAATGCAGGTAAACTCTTGAGATGCTTGCATGCATTTGCATTTCATATTCTAAAGCATAGTATTTGTGTGTTTTGTCATCCCATAGGATCTTTCTGCACAATAAAGAACCACTGAGTCCAGTCTGCACAGCCTAGGCTTTCCTGCATTTTCTTAGTTAAAATTGAGCAACTAGGCCTTAGAGAAACGCTTCTTGGGGTAAAGGCCCCTGTCACCAAGGCCTATGACCTTAGACTGATTTACACAGGGTTTCCATGGTAAAACGAGTGAGTCAATACTCTCAGCATGTCTGACTTCCACTGTGTGCCTTAGTACATGCATACCTGTTTGCATATATAATAAATACTTGGGAGACTATTTTTTGTGACTATTATTTTTATTGGATATTTTCTTTATTTACATTTCAAATGTTGTCCACTTTCCTGGTTCCACCCCTCTGCCCAGTGAAAACCCACTATCCCATCACCCCTCCCCCTGCTTCTATGAGCGTGTTCCCCCACCCGTCCACTCCTGCCTTTCTGCCCTCGAATTACCCTCCACTGGGGTATTGAGTCTTCACAGGACCAAAGGCCTCTCCTCCCATTGATGCTTGACCAGGCCATCCTCTGCTACATATGTGGCTGGAGCCATGGGTCCCTCCATGTCTACTCTTTGGTTGGTGGTTTAGTCCCTGGGAGCTCTGGGGTCCTGTTTGGTTGATATTATTGTTCTTTCTATGGGGCTGCAAACCCCTTCAGCTTCTTCAGTCCTTTCTCTAACTCTTCCATTGGTGACCTCATGCTCAGTCCAATGGTTGGCTGCAAGCAGCCACCTCTGTATTTGTCAGGCTTTGACAGAGCCTCTCAGGAGAAGACAGCTATATCAGGCTCCTGTCAGCAAGCACTTGTTAGCATCCCCAATAGTGTCTGGGTTTGTTGACTGTATATGGGATGGATCCCCAGGTGGGGCAGCCTTTCCTTCAGACTCTGCTCCACACTTTGTCTCTACATTTGCTTCCATGGGTATTTTGTTCCCCTTTCTTTTTTTTTTATTTTTAAATATTTTTATTAGGTATTTTCCTCAATTACATTTCCAATGCTATCCCAAAGGTCCCCCATACCCTTCCCCCCCAATCCCCTACCCACCCATTCCCACTTTTTGGCCCTGGCGTTCCCCTGTACTGAGGCATATAGAGTTTATGTGTCCAATGGGCTTCTCTTTCCAGTGATGGCCGACTAGGCCATCTTTTGATACATATGCAGCTAGAGTCAAGAGCTCCGGGGTACTGGTTAGTTCATAATGTTGTTGCACCTACAGGGTTGCAGATCTCTTTAGCTCCTTGGAGCTCCTCCATTGGGGGCCCTGTGATCCATCCAATAGCTGACTTGTTCCCCTTTCTAAGAAGAACCAAAGTACCTACACTTGGGGATTCCATCTTCTTAAGTTTCATGTGGTATGTGAATTGTATCTTGGATATTCGACCTTCTGGGCTAATATCCACTTATCAGTGAGTGCATACCATATGTGTTCTTTTCTGATTAGGTTACCTCACTCAGGATAATATTTTCTAGTTCCATCCATTTGCCTAAGAATTTCATAAATTCATTGTTTTTAATAGCTGAGTAGTACTCCATTGTGTAAATATACCACATTTTCTGTATCCATTCCTCTGTTGAGGGACATCTGGGTTCTTTCCAGCTTCTGGATATTATAAATATGGCAGTGATGAACATAGTGGAGCATGTGTCCTTGTTATATGTTGGAGAGTCTTTTGGGTATGTATCCAGGAGTGGTAAAGCTGAATCCTCAGGTAGTACTATGTCCAATATGCTGAGGAACTGCCAGACTTATTTCCAGAGTGGTTGTACCAGCTTGCTATCCCACCAACAATGGATGATTGGAACTAAAATTTTGTCTATTGTTTTTTTTCCTAGATATTTATGCTCTAGTGGCACATACAAATGAAAATAATACACATGAACACACATACTAAATCATCTAAAATCTCACCCTAAGCTTCTCTAATTGCTTGAGACATTTCTGCCTCTGATATCTGGCATCCTCTGAATCTTAGCTCACGAGTGGCCGCTTAAAAACCCATCATGAATGGGGGAGGGGCTCCCAAAGCACCACCTTGATCTGAAGATCTATTAGCAATGGATGACTGCCAAAAGGAATAGTGAGGTTGCCCCCCACCCCCACCCCCAGAGGAATAGCTGGTGGTAGAATGTCCATGCTTCAGTGGGCTGCCATAGACATGCTAGAAATAGTATTTTAACAAACTTAGTAATTGGATGACAAAATGAGGACAAGGAGATGGAAGGGAGAAGGAGAGTATGTCCTGGGAGAAGTTTTGCAAATATGATTAAAACCCATTACACATAGGCATGAAATTTTCAAACAGTAAAAGATAGAAGATTGTGTATATTTATTTTAAGCTATCCCTTTAAACCTGTATGAACTCCTTGGAGTCTTTTCTCCTTAACCTTTTCCCTTCCCAAAGCAGCCACAAACTGTTGATTTTGCTTTGTTTTGTAGAGAAACATGGCTTATGAGTCATAAAGAAGGGATATTGTGTGCAGCCAAGTTAAGTTTAAATTGCTCTTTGGACATTCCTCTCTTCATGCCATGGTGACCACGATATCCCTAGATCCTTCTTGGGTCATGACAGAATCTGGAGAAGAACTCAAAGTGGATTTTATTGGAAGAGGGGAAAATGAGGTAGATATTGTTAATTGGTAGGGATCTATCAGATTAAAGTATGCACAACCACCAAAAGCTGCAACCTTAATGTCCACCTTCATTGCAAAGAATCAGGGTGCTAATGAGGTGAGGTATCTAGGATTTCTTTTTCTAAATGGCCACAGTATGTTTTCACTTTAGTCTCAAGAGTGTTTGCCACAATTACTGAGCAAGGAGAAAAATGTATTGTTGCGAAAAATAGTAGAAATCCTGTTGGCTGGCTTTAAATTTTATTGCATGAGTTTCAAAACTGCATGTCTATTAAAAAAAAAAAACCCTAGGGAAAAAAAACCCACATAATTACATGATGGGAAGGTGTAACTTTGTTTTGCAAATTCACATTTACTCCCTTCTACCTCCCTGTAATTCTCCTCATATTCCCCCCATACATCGACCTCTCAACTCTACTTCAGTTATTCTACCCTCTAAAAGTGATTTTCTCTCCCCAAGCTCCTAGTAGCTGTCTTCAGTAAGGCTCGTATTGGACCTAGACATCATTTACTCCATCTCTCCTAGGATTTGGGATGACTTAATTTTCTGTAGGTCTTGTGCAGGTAAGCACAGCCTTGAGTTCACAAATATGACAGCCATCCTGTATCTGAAGTCAGCACTTCATAGCACTCTTCCCCAAACTCTAAGTCTTATGCTTTTTTTTCTCATTCTTTCTCAGTGTACCCTGAATGTCAGTGGTCAGGGGCTTAAAACATGTTTTACTTAGGGGTGAGCACCTGGTCTTTCCGCAGCATTTATAAAAGTTATTCATCTCTCCATTGATGGTTGCTCATTTCAAAAGAAAGCTTCTCTGAGCAAGGTTAAGAACATTCTAGATCTCTGGGTATAAACATAAACATTTAGAAGGTATATTGATAGCTTGCCTATACAATCAAATTACAATAACAGGTTCTACTCTAAGGCCAGTGACTTTCCCAACAGAGGGCTCTTGAACTAGATTATAATACAATGCATGAAAGTCCCTTCTATAGAACAGGCCCAAGATTTAATCACAAAGCAGCTTGCTAGCCCATAGCATTCTTGCTATTATTGCACCACTGGGTGTGTCTTCCCTGCTAAGTTGGTATTGAAGCATATAGGGTATATATTGGTTAAGACCACTGAGGTATTTTCTCTCCTGGGAATCTTAAAAGCACTTTCTGGCATTAGGAAAACTAGCCAGAAGTTTTTCCTGGTTGGTTAGAGACTGATTATTCTGGGCTTTAGGTCACTAAACCACAGAGAAAGAAAAATTGGGATACACATATTAGAGAAAATATGCTTGTCTTTCTGTACTTTAATTATCATACTCAGTAGACATTTTTCAAGTTACAGCCATTTACAATGCAAATCACATATTATATTTTTCTTTATGGATGAATAATACTCTATTGTGTACTTGTACAATATTTTTCTTACCAAATCATCTCTTGATTTACATCATATTATGGCTTAAAAACAGTGAATAATGTCTATAGCTGAGTTTTCTATCCATTTACATCTGAACAACCTGTCAGAAGGGCCATTGCTTCTCATCCTACCTCATGGAATTCTCACCAAAACTGATACCAGTAGTTGGGAACTTACAGCAAGGTCTTTTTGTTTCATTTTGTACTTGCACTTGATTTGTGCTCAGTAAGCACCAATCTTTACTTGTGAAATATTTCAGATATAACAGAGAAAGCTCTAAATTGAACTTCTTTCTCTGTTTTGTCTGGTTGAGCTAGATTTTAAGCTTAATAGTTATGTGACTTATGCCACTTTCTCCTTTCCTAGTTCTTGCTTAAACACTGTGGAGAATCAGGAACAAGAAACATGCTGGTGCTTTTGTTCCCACAAGCTGCTCACAGTTGCTTGCCTATATGTGGTTGTGAGTGCTTGTGAGTTTGAATGGACTTACTGTTAAAGAGTGCTTTACACTCCACCCACACTGGGAGTCAGGGATACCTGGAGTGTTCATACGGACCTATTGCTAAACCTTACCCTAAAGTTCTCAATCAACAGGTATAAATACAGACTCTATCAAATCCTGGATGGGCATGATACAGAATGGTGGGGAATCACTAAGCACAAGTACTCAATGAAGAAGCATACTCTTCATTCTCCCCAACCATGTAAAAGATTCAAGATCTCGAGGTAGAGAGGGATGATTAAATTGTGAGTGTGTTTTTCTCATGACAATTCATCAATGTTATATCTCTAATTACTAAAGGTGGGCAATAATAAAATTAAAATAATTATAGAGTAAACACAGAAATATTTAAATTACTTTTGCTACTTGTCTTAGTCAGGGTTTCTATTCCTGGACAAAACATCATGACCAAGAAACAAGATGGGAAGGAAAGGGTTTATTCAGCTTACACTTCCATACTGCTGTTCATCACCAAGAAAGTCATGACTGAAACTCAAGCAGGTCAGGAAGCAGGAGCTGATGCAGAGGCCATGGAGGGATGTTCCTTACTGGCTTGCTTCCCCTGGCTTGCTCAGCCTGCTCTCTTATAGAACCCAAGACTACCAGCCCAGGGATGGTCCCACCCACAAGGGGACCTTCCCCATTAATCACTAATTGAAAAAATGCCAGCTGGATCTCATGGAGGCATTTCCTGAACTGAAGCTCCTTTCTCTGTGATAACTCAACCTTGTGTCAAGTTGACAACACAAACCAGCCAGTACCCTACTCCTCTGTGACAAAACAGAGACAGGTAGAAATAAAATTATAATGATATGGAGATAGAGAGAGAGATAGATAAATAGAGAGGTAGATAAATAGATAGATAGATAGATAGATAGATAGATAGATAGATAGATAGATAGACAGACAGACAGACAGACAGATAGACTCTCTAATTTATGAATTATGTTCAGAGAGCTATCTTTCTTTTGGGCAAAAACCTTCCAACATTTATATTTGAAAAATAACTTCCAACTGAAGTAATGACTAAAGGAGCTTACATTAACAGCCATGCTTTTCAGTTACCACAATGTCTTCCATTTCAGTTCCTCTCATACTTTTCATGTATCCATTAGAGGAACCCCAGGACTACCTAAAATACAAGGCAGAATATCAAGTAGGCACACAACAGAGAGCTGGACTAAAACAGGGGCCTCTGTATTCTGGGCTTGCATTTCCACTAATTAATGTGAGCCAGCCTCACTATAACAGCAAGATTATTATTCTTTCTTTATTCACATCTGTCACATAATGATAAAATCTGGTCAATTGTCTCCAGAAAAGTTTGTGAATAACATATTACTTAGTGCAAATGCAGCAAATAACGTGTACTCTCTTCATTCAGACCTCCCTTCCCAAGGTATCAGGAGAGATGTGGTTAGAAAAAAACATAACTTAGGCATTTCTAGAGGGTTCTAAAATTTTAAAGTCTAAAGTATAACCAAGATATGCTGTGACTTGTGTTACTTTAGCTCAGTACTTTCTGAATTAAGTAAGAAGATGGCTTGTTAATATTTAAGCTACTTACTGCAAGTTTTAAGGAATATAAAACTACCTAGGCAGGAAAAGATATGCTTATTGGAACCCACAGAGTGAAGTGAAAGTTCTCCATGTGACCCGATAATTCTGAAATCAGAACACAATTCCATTTCGAGGACTGGAACAAGAGTCCACAGCTGTTTCCCCAAAGGGGGAGAAACTGATTCAACCTTTGTCCTACCGACTTCCCTTCTTTGTCCCTTCAGATGCTTTCCAAAATGTTTTGAAATATCTTTCCTGAAATTTTTCATCTTTGCTAATATTCTTGTATAGCTTTTGAATCTACTTAATATGATATAAATTTTATATAAACCTCTAATGATATCAGTAACCATCACTTGCTCGAGCGTACATATTTTTGTCTACTTCTAGATCCTGACCCTCTCTAGTTATATTCACTGCCATTTAACTCAATCAAACTACAGCATATTAGAGTCAATAGTTGGTATAAAACAACACTAAGAGTCCAGACCATTATTTCACAGATTAGCAGGAGAAATCAGAAAACTACCTAAACCCCATGCACAACCTTGCAACTGGACTGAGGCATCCATAAATCTGGTGGCAGGAGCCTCATTGGTATACCACAGGACAGTATCTAGAGTTTCTGTCTTTCCCTAGAGAATCAGAGCATACAGAAAAAAAAAATGCAGAATATGTTTAGATGGGACCAGATATTGTGCCCTGGAATCCTGATCCGTTTATATCATGTTGGCCTGAGTCATGTAACTTTACCAGTTGGAGCTCCAGTTTCCTCTTTAAAGAAATGAAAAGCAAAAGTACATCTCCTTGGAATAGTGATCTCCTTGTCACATGGTTCTCATTCTCCCTTTGTAAGTGATGGCTTTTCTATTACCCACTGTACCTATGGCTTCGTGTCACTACCCTTTCTGATGCTTTCACGGTGTCTGACTGCAGGTTCTTTCTGCCTTCTAGTCTTTTCTCTCAAACTTCTCTCAGAGCAACTACATTGAGCATGTCTTGTTTACAATGAGATGGTGACATCCTCTCTCTGCATGTCCTACCCTTTTGTTTGAGCATATTTTCAATGCTACTCTTGGTCCATTTTTTGAAAGGCATAGACATTTGTTGGGTGTTTAGAAAACTGCTAAAGAAATCACTCCTAACCTAGACAAGAATTACTCCATGTGGGCATGGTTTTGTGGTTCTTTAATCCCAGCAAGGAAGGAGGCAGAATGTCGTGAGTTCAGGAAGGACAGCTTGGTCTCTGTATGACTTTCAGGCCAGCTATGGCTATATAATGAGATCCTGTCTGAACAACAACAACAACACACAATAGCAAAAACCACCAAATGAACAAATAAAGCCCTAACAGAAGTATAAATATTAAGATTTGGATTTTTTTTGTTCAATTCTTGTTGGGCATTATGCTTTGAGCTTAGACATTTATTTTTTTTTTTTCATTAGATATTTTTTTTTAATTAGGTATTTAGCTCATTTACATTTCCAATGCTATACCAAAAGTCCCCCTTACCCACCCACCCCCACTCCCCTACCCACCCACTCCCCCCCTTTGGCCCTGGCGTTCCCCTGTACCGGGGCACACAAAGTCTGCGTGTCCAATGGGCCTCTCTTTCCAGTGATGGCCGACTAGGTCATCTTTTGATACATATGCAGCTAGAGTCAAGAGCTCAGGGGTACTGGTTAGTTCATAATGTTGTTCCCCCTATAGGGTTGAAGATCCCTTTAGCTCCTTGGGTACTTTCTCTAGCTCCTCCATTGGGAGCCCTGTGATCCATCCATTAGCTGACTGTGAGCATCCACTTCTGTGTTTGCTAGGCCCCGGCATAGTCTCACAAGAGACAGCTACATCTGGGTCCTTTCAGTAAAATCTTGCTAGTGTATGCAATGGTGTCAGCATTTGGAAGCTGATTATGGGGTGGATCCCTGGATATGGCAGTCTCTACATGGTCCATCCTTTCATCTCAGCTCCATACTTTGTTTCTGTAACTCCTTCCATGGGTGTTTTGTTCCCACTTCTAAGGAGGGGCATAGTGTCCACACTTCAGTCTTCATTTTTCTTGAGTTTCATGTGTTTAGGAAATTGTATCTTATATCGTGGGTATCCTAGGTTTTGGGCTAGTATCCACTTATCAGTGAGTACATATTGTGTGAGTTCCTTTGTGATTGTGTTACCTCACTCAGGATGATGCTCTCCAGGTCCATCCATTTGGCTAGGAATTTCATAAATTCATTCTTTTTAATAGCTGAGTAGTACTCCATTGTGTAGATGTACCACATTTTCTGTATCCATTCCTCTGTTGAGGGGCATCTGGGTTCTTTCCAGTTTCTGGCTATTATAAATAAGGCTGCTATGAACATAGTGGAGCATGTGTCCTTCTTACCAGTTGGGGCTTCTTCTGGATATATGCCCAGGAGAGGTATTGCTGGATCCTCCGGTAGTACTATGTCCAATTTTCTGAGGAACCGCCAGACTGATTTCCAGAGTGGTTGTACAAGCCTGCAATCCCACCAACAATGGAGGAGTGTTCCTCTTTCTCCACATCCTCGCCAGCATCTGCTGTCACCTGAATTTTTGATCTTAGCCATTCTCACTGGTGTGAGGTGGAATCTCAGGGTTGTTTTGATTTGCATTTCCCTGATGATTAAGGATGTTGAACATTTTTTCAGGTGCTTCTCTGCCATTCGGTATTCCTCAGGTGAGAAGTCTTTGTTCAGTTCTGAGCCCCATTTTTTAAGGGGGTTATTTGATTTTCTGAGGTCCACCTTCTTGAGTTCTTTATATATGTTGGATATTAGTCCCCTATCTGATTTAGGATAGGTAAAGATCCTTTCCCAGTCTGTTGGTGGTCTTTTTGTCTTATAGACAGTGTCTTTTGCCTTGCAGAAACTTTGGAGTTTCATTAGGTCCCATTTGTCAATTCTCGATCTTACAGCACAAGCCATTGCTGTTCTGTTCAGGAATTTTTCCCCTGTGCCCATATCTTCAAGGCTTTTCCCCACTTTCTCCTCTATAAGTTTCAGTGTCTCTGGTTTTATGTGAAGTTCCTTGATCCACTTAGATTTGACCTTAGTACAAGGAGATAAGTATGGATCGATTCGCATTCTTCTACATGATAACAACCAGTTGTGCCAGCACCAATTGTTGAAAATGCTGTCTTTCTTCCACTGGATGGTTTTGGCTCCCTTGTCGAAGATCAAGTGACCATAGGTGTGTGGGTTCATTTCTGGGTCTTCAATTCTATTCCATTGGTCCACTTGTCTGTCTCTATACCAGTACCATGCAGTTTTTATCACAATTGCTCTGTAGTAAAGCTTTAGGTCAGGCATGGTGATTCCACCAGAGGTTCTTTTATCCTTGAGAAGAGTTTTTGCTATCCTCGGTTTTTTGTTATTCCAGATGAATTTGCAAATTGCTCCTTCTAATTCGTTGAAGAATTGAGTTGGAATTTTAATGGGGATTGCATTGAATCTGTAGATTGCTTTTGGCAAGATAGCCATTTTTACAATGTTGGTCCTGCCAATCCATGAGCATGGGAGATCTTTCCATCTTCTGAGATCTTCTTTAATTTCTTTCTTCAGGGACTTGAAGTTTTTATCATACAGATCTTTCACTTCCTTCGTTAGAGTCACGCCGAGATATTTTATATTATTTGTGGCTATTGAGAAGGGTGTTGTTTCCCTAATTTCTTTCTCAGCCTGTTTATTCTTTGTGTAGAGAAAGGCCATTGACTTGTTTGAGTTAATTTTATATCCAGCTACTTCACCGAAGCTGTTTATCAGGTTTAGGAGTTCTCTGTTGGAATTTTTAGGGTCACTTATATATACTATCATATCATCTGCAAAAAGAGAGCTTAGACATTTAAAAAGCTAATATTATATACCTGTTGCTTCAGCAATCTGAGAGGCTCCCTTGATTTGCACTTTGACCATCCACCAGTGCTGAAATACCAAGTTTGAAAGGAAAAAGCTAAAATGAGGGATAGTTTTGAGACAGCCAGACAATCATTCATTTGAAAATTTCTCCATTATTTTGCAACTCTGTGAAGTCGCCAACAGCATTGCAATATTTGGCTTGTGAACACCTGGAAAATGTGAGACTTGAATGTTTCATGTGGACACTCTGACTTCACTCCCCCTGAGAGAGGAGGAAGGGGCTGAGCCACATGTGTTAAATTTGTCCCTAAAGAGTAACATGGAGTGTGCTACAGGGAGCTCCCTGGTGGCATTGTAGTTTCTTAGACATTTGCTTCCTATCTTTTCATCCAAAATGAGTTTACTTAGCTGTTCATTTATTGAAACAAAGTACTGTTCGGGGTCAGCTTTAGCCCCAGGTAGAGAAGACAGATGTTTATGGGATATGTTTTTTTAAAAAAAAGTGTTCACAAGCCTCCTACAGAAAATACTTTCCTTAACATCCTTACTAAAATTCCCATATTAGTCATTTCCTTGGAATGGAGCATTGAGAAGAAGGAAAAAAAACTGATAAAATATACAAGCTATCTAAAAGTTACAGCACAGAAAGCCTCTTCACTTACTGTTCAAATTAGGACTTTAAGACCCTTGGAAGGACTAAAGAGAAGAATTTTGATGAGAAACAGAACTAAAACAAGGAATGGAGCTTATGAAAGTTCGGGAATGGAATACAAGCCAAACAGATAAAAGAATGTCACTCATGTTCTTAAAATTAAGGTTCAGGGGAGTCCTTACTCTATTATACCTGAGTACCCATCAACACATTCTGTTGTATTTTTATTCATCCATCTATCCATCCATCTACTTACTAAAGAATTGTTTATTGAGTATCTTACTATACAGCCCTGGTTGCCTTAGAACTCACTTTGTATATCAGGCTGTGACGTACCACACTACACACAGCTTGTATCCATATTCTTAAAAAGCTTCCAAACGGACCAGAGAGATATCTGGCTTAGCAGTTAAGAGTTCCTGCTGCTCTTCCATGGGAACAGAGTTTAGTTCCCAGCACCCAAGTCAGTCAGCTCACAACCATCTGTAATTAATTACAAGAGTTCCCACTACCTCTTCTGACCTCAGGGGCACACAAATGGGTAAGCACACAATCACACACATATAACTATACACGCACATACACACAAATACACAGACAATTACAAAAGAATTAAAAAGATCCTACAATAGGATAAAATAGAAGCACATAAATAAAATGTATGTATCTATAGATGACGAAATGGTGATTAATACTTGTCTTATCCAAACTGTACAAGCAAAATTAGCTAAAATTGAAATGTGAGTTCAGCTTATATAGCTTAAAGATTCATTTATGATTCTGTTGGAGAACTGTCAAAAACCACAGGGCTTATAAGTGACCGTGAGAAAACCTAAATAATCTGTATGCAAATATCCAGCTGGTTCAGAGATGACTCTAATTCTTCAGATGAAACTGGATTATCATGGTTGTTGCTTCATTCCCAGGACATCATATATTCTATCACCAGCTGAAGGCCAGCTCATGAAGGGTGTACTGTGTCCTTGCGTTTGAAAAGGCTAGCATGATCAACATACATTTCCTGTAATATTGAAATGACATGCTTCATTCAATCACTATGTACAACTGTTACACACCACTTGAAAATGTACGTTAAAGTCAGTATAGCTGGGAATCACAAGGATATAGACACTTTCATTGTGAGTAGAAATGGCTGTTGGACCTTCCTGGGATTCACGGAGCAGGAAGGAGCTAAGAGACTCCGGGAAGCCAGTGAAGACTCCATAGAAGATGGGTTTTGTCAGGAGGACTATAGGAAAGTATAACATCTAGCTTGGTACATTTATAGGCCACAGTCATGACTGAATGACCAGGAGGGAGCCAAGGACCACAAATTAGCCAGGGTAGGGCCAGAGGCAGCTGGGGAGAGCTAGGAAAAGGGCCAAGCCGATAATGAAAGGGGGAATTAAGGTATATACTAAGCTCTCTGAAGGGAAAAAGAAATAAGCAAAATTTCCAAGACATTTCTAAGAAAGATTTGACATATTAACATTTTTTTTGCTGAAGTAGCAAAAAATGGCTAATGTACTGGTTTCTCTAAGTACATTTTATTGCCCTTTTTCTTGAAGCCTTGAGGTAGTAAGGCCTCACTTAGCAGTAGTGAGTAAGGTCCTGAAACTTAAGTTATACATCAACCAATTACTCCGGGTTCTGAACCAGTGGGTGATTTTTCTGGCGTTGGGAACCAGCTTATTTAGATCCAGATTCTGGGGACTGAGCCCACTTCCCTGAGAGAGCTGGGATTCCAGTCGTCCGACAGCTGTCTTATTTCATGAAGTGAGGCTGCCACTGGAACCCGGGGTACTTGATTGAAATTTCAGACATGTGATTTTGTCAGAGTTCGGATGCATTTCTTTTGAAATGCCTTGCCTTAATAACCACTTTAACCCATTGCCAATCTTTGTGGCAAGCGAGTCTCCTATGATTGGGAAAATTAATGAACAGGCACCAGCTAAAGCAATTAAACCCAGACACCCCTGATTTCAGTGTTAGGCAAAAGCCCTGCTTTGAATTTCTCTTGACAACGCAGAAGTCCTGCCATCTCTGAACTGTTGAATTACTGAGATGAATCACAACAGTGTACAGGAAGGAGCAGGGTCACAGCAGCCGTGCTAGGCAAGCCGAACTAGGGACAAACTGCCCAAGCCCATAAGCTGTTCCCGCCAAACCGGAAAATGATAGGTAGCTGAAGCCGCATAAATGTAGTGGGATTTCCGAGGCCCAGGGGTGTTTGCTTGTTTTAAGAAAAGCTAAAGTCGGCTCTGGTGTCCAACACTACATCACAGTTCCCATGCCCTGGTGCATTCCTCTTTTCAGATCCCAAGCATTTTTTTTTCTCGAGCCTCCCTACGTGCACTCCAGGATGTAGACAAAATGAAATCCAAGTGACCTATGTGGGGGTGGATTTATTATTATTTTTTTTTTGAAACAAGCAGAAAATTAAATGAAAAAAAAATCCTGTTCTCACTTTTTTCTTTTGGAGGGGGTATGTTTATTTTCTCAGAGATACTTTCTGGCAACGATGAGGGAATTCTGGTCTATTAAACTGTTTTCTAAAAAAAAAAAGTATTATCCCTTGCTTAACTTTATTTTATGCCCCCCCCCATAGTCTAATAAAAAGCTTTGACAATGGCTTTTCTTAAGGGCAGGTGTCAAGTTTTTGATTTGAGAATACCAAAGGTTTCTGAAAAAGGAGAATGTTTTCACAGAACGTTACCAATATTTATTCTATTGCCCAACATGGGAGGAGAAAATCCTTGGAAAATGTCTTTTTGGATACATTAATATTAAATAAATTAAAACTAAATTATGGTGCTGCTGAGTTACTTAGTAATAAAACTATACATATTCAGTGAGTTAGGAAAAATAATTCCTAACTGTTTCAGTTGCTCTAATTTACCAGCAGGATTTAAGTTTGTAAGGAAACAGCAACTATTGGAGGTAAAGCAGGTTGGGAAGCACCACAGGAAACCTGAAGCAAGCTTGTGTATAGACAAAATTTGATTTTTCTTCTTTTTGTTTGTTTTGTTGTTTTTTGTTTTGTTTTGTTCTGTTTTTATTTTTCTTCTTAGTCTTCCTCGCTAACAGTGCTCTCATCTCTGCTCATGAGCCACATTTAGTACCAGCTGTATACATTGAATTATTTCTCTCATTCACTGTCATGGTATTTATGCTGCCAAGCAAATGTATTAAGACTTACTTGACAGGGAGACAATGACAGAAGCTTCACTGGACGTAGGACTCCCTCTACAACAGTATTCAGATAAAGTCTTTTAAGAATTAGCAAAGGAAATACCAGGGTGAGATTTTATTCTGTGATTTTTACATTCACTTTTGAACAACTTTTCAAATGAAAGAGAAACTGTCAGTCGGAGCAGTAACCTAGTGTACACATGCCACGCTGAGCACAGGTAAAATGGGGCCTGGACAATCCACTGGTCTCAGTAACTGATAATAAGGAAACCTGGTTAGCTCTAGCCTTTCTGCGGACCCCCTTTCCTCTCGTCTTCTCCGTTTTCCCTGTGCCTCACGGAGGGAGGGCTCTTGCACACACACTGCGAACTCCCTTGTATCTCATTTCAATCGCAGTCATTAATATGAACTTCCAGACTTGCCATGACCAGGTGAGCTTTGCTGCAAAATCTCTAAAAGCTTGTTTCCCTCAGTTCCTCTGCATGGCCCAGGTCTCAGGGAGCCAGAAGGAGGAGTTTGTGGACAAGACCCCATTCCATAGACAAAACAACAGGACAGGGGCTCCATTCTTTTGTGTTGCAAAAATTTAGGATTATGGGAAGAAATCCTACTCTTTAAAATAATGGCATTCGTAGACCGAGCCCATTTTGATGGATGATGAACAATGATGAATTTAGTTCACTCTTCAGACACAGATACCTTAAGCAAAAAACTGTTTGCAGAAAGCCTCTTGCTTAATTTTATAAAAATGTGAAGAAGGCTGCTGGATATTTCACACTTCAGCATATGTAATGGGCTCAATCTCATGAGGCACTGATTACCCCTTCAGAAGCTCAATTAGACACCCCCACAGCAATCTCTTTTTAAAAACGCACGGTATGGTTTAAACACGAAAGGTTAACCCAGCCAAACATGTTAAAGCACCATCTTTGCCAGTCCATCTCTAGCCAATACAGAGTAGTGCACTGTGTGCTTTCTTTTAGATTTCTCAGAACACTTCATCAGTGAATCAGTGAGGTAGAAAGCTGACATGAGAAAAGAGAGTTGCCCATTCCCATTTAGAGAGAGAGAGAGAGAGAGAGAGAGAGAGAGAGAGAGAGAGAGAGAGAGAGAGAGAGAGAGAGAAAAGCATGGTGTACATACCAGGAAAACACACCAATTTTAGCACAGGCTTGAAATTAAAGGTTAAGACTGGTTCCAGAGAAATAATAACATTAAATATTACCTAAGCCTCATTTAAGAAGAAACCATCATTCCTTTTATGGTCCAGCCTTGGCAAGGCAAAGTTAAACTGTGTTCCAGCCACTTCGGGGAGGTATGGGAACAAGCAGCAGTGACTGGAAACAGGATTGTTGTCCAGGAAATGCTAGAACTTCCCTCCTCTATCATCTAGCTTCGCCTTAGCCTAGGAAGAAATCAGACACCTGTCACATGTACTTATTTATTCTTTAAGTAGCATGATATGATAGCCCTCTTCCATTCTCCCCATACTGCACTTTGGTTTGTTGGTTGGTTGGTTGGTTTTATCTCAGAGGCTTTAAACACAAGATGGGGACTTGTGCTGGGAGGCCTGCAGATTACAAGAAATAATGACCTGTGTATACTTAGTTGTTCAAAGGAAATTAGAGTAGCCTGATTTTTATTATTCCCCATTGCCTCCCATTCTCTGGTGTAATAACTTGCCCTGTTCTCTAATTTGCTTTTACATCATCAGAAATGGATAGCATTTAGCCCACTTACACCCATGACCAATCAGGATCTGCTGCTGAGTTAGGTTAACACAACCCTGCAAGGAATGGCAGGCCTTCTTCTGGCAGGCCAGGCAGAGATGATGGTGAGCTGCTGTTCTTTGAAAGCCCAGAATAGAGAAAGTGCTTATAGTTGGCCCTTGTGCTGACCAGAGCTCGGTTTATCCTGATCTTGAACATGGTAGCCATCTTTTCATGTCTGGTATTAGAATGCAAGTAATATTTGCTGGAAACAAGGGCATGTCACTGCTAAGGGTTGAATTCTTAATTATCACTTTCCAGCGCATGTGCAGGAACACTGCCTCACCCTCTCCATCTCTCTGATCTCCTACTATTTTCTAACACTAAAATCTAAAAGTCATCTGCTTTTAATTTTTCCCTCAGAAGAAAAAACAACTGTTTTAGGTAGTGTGTGTGTGTGTGTGTGTGTGTGTGTATCTTTTTGCACTTATGTGTACAGATGTAGGCAAGGACGTGTACACATGTGCACACATGCATGTAAAGTCCAGTCTTCTTTAATTGATCTCCGCTTTATTTGTAGCGACACAATCTCTCACTGAATTTGGAGCCCACTGGTCAGCAAGCCCCAGGGATCCTTATGTCTCTGCCTCCACAGTCCTGAGATCTCAGGCACAGGCTCTCACCCTTGCTGCTACTTGGTTGTTTTTTTTTTTTAACATGAGCGCTGGAGATCTGAGCTCATGTTTGTACAGCAAACATTTTACTTTGTTCGTAAGAATTACGACGAGACCTTTCGATCCTAATTTAATCAGAACTTTCTGGTCCTATAACACATATTACCTGTAGTTGCTAGACAGCCTTAAAGAAGCTCAGGGGCCAATGTATCCTTACAGCAGCTAAGGATCACACGATTGCTAGCTGCAACATAGAAGCTTGCCCCACTGTACACCCATGTACTCCTTTGAGATGAAAGTAACACTGCGAACACAGGCAAAGTGATTTTTGTTTAATAAAGGGTGTTTTTCAAGACAGTTTGTGAGGTTGCGTGGTTTCTTCAATTCTCCCACAGCAGTTGAGCTCTGTGCATTTAAATAGGCAGGATTCGGCAAGATAAAACTGACAAGAACTATATAGTGAGCAGTTTTAATAATCACAACTTCTGAAATTGACTCCATGAGTATATTTAAGGAGCTCAATAAACTTGATCTTTATAAATGTTTCTTCTTCTCTCCTCAAACATTTCTTTGCAGTCTGGGCAACTGCCTCATTATTAACTGAGTCTCTATTCCAAAACAAACTGGAGTCCCTCATATTCGCCCTACTTTAATTTCCTCTAGTCTCATATATTTTAAGATTAACTACTGGTTTTGTTTTGTCCTCTCCTTGCCTGCTCAGGGACTCCACAATTTACTTCATTTTTTAATTATGATGTCTTAGAAATAACACATTCCGTTCTGTACCGCCGAAGGTAATGCTTAGAACTACCCCTCACTTCTTCTGAAGTCATCACCAACTCCCTCCACTGTCCATCAAATATCAGTCTACTGTGGTTCGGGAGATGACTCTTTAATGCTCTTACTTTATAGTTAACTTACTGTCCTGGCCATAGTTTTATTACTGGGGCTTAGGAGATCTCTCTTACTAAATTGTCCCTGTTGCCCTAAATTCCATTCCTGGGTAATATGGTACTTGGCTGAGTCTGTCTACCGAGCTTGCACAATTCTTTTGAGATTCCCCCAGATCATAACCTTACAAAGACCCTTTACTTTTTAGAGCAAGATTAGATAGGAAGTTTATACCTCTGTGTACAAGCAACTCCCAACAGTTATCCTTTTCAGAGAATGACCAGGTGGTTGACTTTGGGGCCAGAATAGGGGAGGAGTGGGAAACTGTAATGAAGCAGAAAAGAAAAATGCTAATATTTTGACTTCAGTGATAAAAAAAAAATCAGTTTCCAAACTCTGGAAAACAGTTCATTCCATTTGATTCCATTAATTTCAGAATGAGTCCATTGGGAATCCCGGAGAACAATGTTAGAGCAAGAGAGGCAGACTCAATATTTACTATTGCTCTCAAGATTCTAATTTGAGTTTTTCCTCTGTCTCTCACTTCATTTTCTTCCCAGAGCTGGGAACAGTTCTGTGATCTCAAATATTTTTTAGTATAGCAACTCAACTTGCCTTATAATTATCAAAATATCTGAAGTGACTTTCAAAAGTTTTAAGTATATTCATAGTTTTGCAAGCAAAACCAAAGACAGTTATAGAAGTTGTTATTGGCCCCTAAAATGCCTGCCTTTGACAAGCAGTAGACTTAGTTATTCTCTTTACAGAGGGACCTATTTCATAAGCATTTAATATGTGACCTTTTGTTTCTATCTTCTTTTACTCTGCTCACTTTTACTCTGAACATGGTCCAGAAGGGCCACACATGCCGTAACATAGATGCTGACTAAAAGTAGCCAGTATTAGATTTCTTTGGTTACTTCCTTGCCCATACATACTATTTGCATTTTATAGTCATAATCCTAGTGAATATCAAACAATATATTATGTATGAATTTAATTTTCTTGACAGGTAGTGATGAACCAGCCCATGTATTTGTATGTGTATTCTGTATCTTCTATGGAGGTGGCATCCCATGGCTTCTGTTAATTTGTATGGGACAATGTACTTCTTCTATTATGGAGGTGGACAATCTCTTTCTGTAGTGTAAACCTAAGTCCCTCATCAAATACATGATCTACATACTTCATCTATCCTCTTGACTGACTTTCACTTTTCTTACTTCATGCTTTGAAGCTTAAAAGATGTTCACATGTCTGAAGCTCCGCCTCTTTACCCTTTGCTCTCCAGGCTGCAACTGCTGCTTTTGAGAAGCTTGCTACTCATGGTAATAAAGATTTACATCTCTATTTTCTGGAACTTTTGTAATACTAGGTCTTCTTTATCACACTAGATCTCTGGATCATTTTAATTTTTATGTGTGCTCTAAGACAGATTCCATGTTTTGCCACAATTGGTTCAAGACACTATTCTTTTACCATTAAACTGCTCTGACATTCTTATTGTAAATCAATTGTAAATATGAAGGCTTATTTCTGCAATCTACATTATGCATAGATTTTTTTTCTGTATATTAGATCACAAATATGCAAATATATATTTATTTATTTCCAAGTCAGGAACTCCTTACTCCCTTTTTCCTGCTTAATTGGCCTTACTAGTAAAATATTTCCTATAATTGACTATATTATATATAATTGACCTTATATTGTAGTCATATGAGTGAGAGTTTTGTAGCTATTCTTTATCAAGTTGATAAAATTCACTTTATTTCCTAGTTTATTGATTGCTTTTGCTATGGAAAGGTGTTGGATTTTGTCAAATGTTGTTTCTGTATCTATTAAGATAATCACATCACTTTGTCCTTTATTGACATTCTGTTGATTTCAGATGGTAAACCTACTTACTTCTAATCAATCCCACTTGGTGATGATGTAAAATTCTTTTAATATCTCAGATATAATTTGCAGTAATTTTGCTAAGGAATTACTATCTATGTAAGAAATTTATTCCGTAACTTTCCATACTTGTTCTGTCGTTAGCTGTCAGAATAATAGTTGGCTCTGAGCTGGGAAGTATCTTTTCCAAATCTAAGTTTGGGGAAAGTACAAAAAGAATTATTTCTATTATTTTTTGAGATAGAACTAATCAATGAAGCAATCTTGGGCTAAAATATATTTTGGAGAAATCCTCAAATTTCTAACACAACTTGCTCTGTGTTGGTGTGGCTATATTTCCATGTTTCTAAGATAGAGACATTACATCTTGTTTGCAAAGCTGAGCTCCTTGGAAAATTGTACATAGTGCCTTAATGAGAGATAAGACAGTAGAACATTCCTCAAAATATAGCAACAAGGAATAAAGGGTGGATAATTCTCTCAACTGAGGAAGTATTAAATATACCAGGTAATGTTTGTAGAATCGTCTGGTAGAGATGGAGATAGTATAAAAGAGTCTGAGGACAGATCACTGGATATGAAGTTTAATTTTCAAATTGTGTTTGCCATTAGGGTTCCTGTGAGCTGCAAAGACTCCATGTCTGAAACTAACTGTATGAGCTGACATAAAAATCATCACAATTATATGTAATACAGATTTGTTCATAATGACTAGGAGAGATGCCAATATCTAGGTGTTCCCCAAGTCCCATGGTATCATTAACGATATCATTGACGTCTGAAATATTCTTTCCATCACAATGGTATTGTCTCTTAAAATAAAGACCCATAATATTTTAAATACTTTAGTTCAATGATTTAAATGTGCTATCTGCTTAGGAATTCATTGATATATCACATCCTGAATAGATTTCCATAATATACCAATCAAAACCAGCCAATCTTTCAGAAAAGTTAAGCCATCGAGAACTTCTTCTAGGCTTTTAATTCCTTTTAGTATAACACAAAGATTAAGCTACTAATTATAGACCAAGTCTGGCTTAGTACAATGTAATTTTTAAACATGAAAATATTTTTTTCTTTTACTGGGTCAATTTCTTAAGTTTTAAAAATAGGAAATGTATATTCAATATAGTATATTCTTGTGTATTTATATGTGGATTAAGTGTCATTTACTCCGTGACTACTATTGTCATTGATATTTCTGGAAACAATCAGCTATGGGGCCACATTCTATGTGATATACCAAAAAATGGACCTACGTACTCTTCCTGAAATGGCATCACCATCCTTCACATGACACATTTTCTGTTTTTACTTCAATGCTCTCTCACTCTCTAGAGAATCTTGTTACAGATTTCCCTTCATGCCCCTTCTGTTTTGCCTAGCAGAGGAGCCTCTACTCATACAGATGAAGAGATCTTTGCTTTGAATGTTTGAACATTCATCGAGTTGGTCATTCTCAGCACTGGTCCCTAAGCTCCTTCCTTACAATCCATGTCAAAACCAGCAGATCATGAAGCAGTGCTCCCATTTCATAGGTGAAGAAGTGGGTAAAACACTTGGTAACCTATTTAGTTCACTCAGCTTATACATGGTCCCCCTACAAAATAGATTTGTTTTCAGTGTGAAATCCATGCAGCTTCTTATCCTTCAAGCTGCTGCCAAGGCGGTTTTGTTACAATGTCGTTTTGATTATGACACACTCAACTAAATGGATCCTTATTGCCTATAAAATAAACCCTAAACTCTTAGCCTGAGAGCCCAAAGCTTGTGATAATCTGGTTTAAACCTGCTTTTCTAGACTCTGCTCACTGCTCCTTCTCACACCCACCCGACTCCAACCAAAACATATGACTTTTCATTGCAAATATGCCCTGCACTTCCTTCTATAGCTGCCTCTGCCTGCCACCACACCCTCTTCCAGTGCCCTCTACCCAGTGTCACCTCTACCACAAATGCTTTCAATCTCAGATGGATGTGAAATCCTTTCATCTGTGTGCCCAGTGGTTTAGATCATGCCAGTTTATGATTTACAACTTTCTTAACATAGGAAAAATATCAGAGAATAGTGAGATTAAGAGGATTTCTAGAAAAAAAAAATGGGTTGAAGGAAAAGCTACAAACTAAGCTAGTGTTAGCTATATGGACCAGTCAAAGAAAAACCCAGAGTAAAAGAGAAGAACATGATAATGGAGGGTAAAAGTACATGGAGCTGAGAAAGGAACCAAGTTGTTTCATTTTCCCACTCATTAGAACATATAAATTATTAGGTGAAGTGAAGGGTATCAACAGATAAGAATTTTGGCAGTACCAGGAGTTTGGCTTCCATATGAAATTACTGGCTTGGCATATTTTATATGTTATTTCTGGCTGTTAATTCTGTTTGACTCAGACTTTTCTGTGTGGAGTGCTCTCCAAAATTGAAGATATTCTTGAGAGTTGGAAGGATGGGAAGAAGCCAGGAGTAGCCATATTCCATGAAATTAATTACTTGGACAGATGCTTGTCAAAGTACACCAATATGGGTGCTCTGTGCTCATATGTGAACATATTTCGATTTTCCTATAAACCTGAAAGTTGTGGAGCATGGAGGCTGTGCCTTATTTATAGAGCCTTCATCAGTACCTCTCATATAATGATGCATAATCATAGAGGTTTTTTGATAAGACCTGACATTTTGTTTTCAATCAATCATTATATCTACATACTAATGGTGAATTAGGCAGGTGAAATGAGGCCTGGAGAGAGAAGGGAGAAGCACCTGTCCAGAGCCAAGGTGTGTTGGGATGACATGGGCTGCTGGGCATTGGTGTATACAGCTTAAGGCATCATTTCTCAAGTTCAATACTAACTGTATTCAGGCTACTTAATTCTTTGTCATATGGAATTGTATAATGTACAGCAGTGTCACTGGTTACTATTCACTGTAGTACTTCCCAGTAGTGACATCCAACAGATGTCTTCTGGCTCCAGTGAGCCATAAAAATTTGAAGGAATGGTAAACAGTGAAAACTAGAAGCACTACTTCAACCAACTCACTTTTAGCTTCTAAAACCATCTTATACATATTTTGGTAAGAATTCAGATCTGCCACTGACCTAGGGCATGACTAACAGAAACAACTATGAAAAAAGAGCATGTTCAGTGAGGCCAGCAACATTATACATTCCTGGTTCAGGCTTTTTACCAGAGTGCTGGGCCCAGTAGAGCTTCTTAAGTTGTTGTTGAAATGTAGTATCAGCAAGAGATGAGTTGGGACATTAAGCAATAATGTAAACACAGTAAATAATTCCTTTTCAGGCTCTAGAAGGGCAGGTAGAGAGAAAGGAGTATACAGAGGTACAACACAAGGCATGAAAGAAAAAAAAAAAAAAGACCTGATCCACCTTACTGGACAAAACAAGATCCTGAATGCCTAGCAAAGGAAAAGTCTGAGTTCTAGGATCTGAGACACTATAATTGAACCTGAGATCTTTTCAATCAGATCTCTTACAGAGTATGAGAACAAGCCAGATTTTTATCTCCAACCTCAAAGTCCAAAAAAAGAGTAGGAGATAAGCTTGGTTGGTGAGTAGTGGTTGTGCAGGAGAGCCTTGAATGGTGCAGTAACAGACCCTCAACATCTCACTCGTGTCAGTTGCTTCTTTCTTCACTCTGGCAAAACATCTGACAAGAGCATCTTTAAGCAAGAAGGCTTTGTTTTGGTGTATGATTGTGGGGTAGCAACTGTAGGGTATGCTCTACCATTATAGGACAAGGTATAGCAGCATGATGAGAAGCAACCAATCACATTGCATCTGTAGTCAAAATGAAGCAGAAATACATTCTGGGCTCAACTGGCTCCCTCCATTTTTTGTTTTGTTTTGTTTTGTTTTTTCAGTCTGGGACTCAATCAGATGGAATGGTACTGTACTCATTTAGAGTACGTCCTCCCAATTCAACCGAGGTGAGATAGTCCCTCACAAGCATGCCTAGAGTTCTCTTTCTATGCTGATTCCAATTCCCATCAACTTGACTATCAAGAGAACCATCACACCTCTTAACCCAACATAATGAGTCAAGAGATGCTAACATATTGCAAGTTTGACACAAGAAACATGATGCTACTGTAACTACTTTGCTAAAGCACTCTGGATTTAAGACTGCAAGGAGGGAGTTAAGGAAAATATAGATGACATATGATCCTACTTTTATATTTAATGAATAGAACATGTAAGACAGCTACCTAGCTACAAATATCAACACAAAGGAAACATCACGAATAAAAACGTGAAGGGACTCTAGGATGTGAGAACTTTAAACAAAAGGAATCCTGTACAGATTATATTTCCTCTTTTACATTTTTATCTTCCATGCTTGGGATGGGATGTACTTTAATAACTACTTTTAAAAACACTCATCAAAAATCACTCTGCAGTTTCAAATGGGGGTTGGACTTGGAGTTAGGCATAGCTGATGACCTAAGAAGGGAAAGTATTAGAATTTATGAGAAAGCACAGGGATGGTACCATCTGAGAAAAGTGTGAAAAATCCAGAAAATACGGATTGCTCGGTGGAAATGAACACACTCCTACACAAATTTAACAAGGAGTTAGCATGTGTCAGCCGAGCCCTCAGTTCCTAACAGACAACTATTTTGTTTTTTTGTAAAAAGAAGCATGTTCTCTCTCCCCACAGACCTAATCATCAACAGCTCTCATGGAAAGGAAAGAAAAATCCTAAACTCTGGGGTTGTAACTGTATATTAGGCTATGGGGTGGAGAGTATGTTTGGAATGATGGATGGTTTGACAATATAGCACAGTCAGACAAGACCAGCCATCAATCACGTTAAATCAATGATAGACCTTGGGTGTGTTTTGTGCCACTTTCATTCATTCTAGTGCCCAGAGAGTTGTACAGAACAACCTCATGACCCCTTATGAGCAAAGAAAATGGCTTTTAAAGTTGTTTCCAGCCTCTATTCATCACTCATTCCTGGGTGAGATGCCAGGAAATAACTTTCAAGTATTTTTTTCAACTCATCTTTCTCACCTAAAATAAAAATTAGTTAAAAGCTAAGCAGATAGACAAATGAGGGAAAGGAGACCCACAGGAGTGTGCTAAGCTCTGGGTGATGCAAATGACTTATCACCCAAGCATTTCTTCTTAACTTGTCTTACTCTTCAAAGATCTGCTCACTTTCCCACATTTCTGAAAGGGAGCTATGATGTCCCCACGATTTCTCTTGGGTCATTCCCGAAGAGTTGAAGGAGGGCAATCTGTCACCAGTGTCATCAGTACATACGTGGCATTGCTATTTCTCAGTGCGCATCCTAAGAGGCTTTCTCTGCAGGGCACAGGTAATTTTTGCTGTTACTCTAATCACCGTAGTTATTGAAGGTTGGTATCCGACTCCAGAAACCTCACATAACTTCACTACTGATAAGGTTTCAGAATATGAACCAATGGAAGACTGAGGGAACACAGTGGAATTTCTAACTGGAGGAAGATCTATTAGACCCAACAATATCACTCTTTTCCAAATACCCTGTGAAACTCTTTAAGTCAAACACTGGCTCTGCTCTGCCACTTTCACTCACCTTCCTTGCCTTCTAAAGCCTCAAAGGTCGTTCTGTGTCCTTGCTGTGATTCATTTCCTAGCCCAGGAGTGAGACAGCAAAGTGACACATCAGCCCTTCAGAAATACAGAGGTTTGCTCAAGAACATTACCAATAGGGAAAAGGTGAGCACCTTGAGTTTTGGTCTCCTCTTGTACTTTAAACATAAAAGTTAGTTGAAATTATGTGTGTTTTGTTTCCTATAATACATGAACTTACTATCCATTGTTCCAGTTTTCTGCCTAGCAAGAAAAACTTCTATCACTAGATGACGTTTTATCAGGTTGCTAAACTATTCTATGGATATAGAAATAGCTCTGCATAGTTTTAGGATGATGAGGTTCTGTTGATACACACACACACACACACACACACACCATTTGACTTAAAAAGTCAAGGGAAATGAACAGTAGAATAACAAATAAGTAACACTAGGAATATAAAGACCTCAGATACAAGATAGCAGGGAAGGGTGACATTTACTGGCCCAGGAGGCAAAATCCTGGTTAGACTCTAGATCACAAAGTATTCGAAAGATTATTAATAGAGGATCAAACATCCCACAGGAGCTTCAATTTTTTTGCCATTTTCATGAAGTGATTTATGTTTTGGTGATTTCCAAGGATTAAAATCAGACCCTCAGTGACAATTAAAAAGCAATAGTATGTGCATAACTGTGTCAGAGACTAAAACAAATATGAGGATTTCCAATTAAAGTAATACAGCTATGTATATTGTCTTGGTATTTGTTCTGTGTTTGTCAGCTTGATACAAGCTGAAGTTATCTGGGAAGGGAAAACTTAATTGACAAAGTTCCTCCATTAGACTGCTCATAAGCAAGTCTAATCTGTAGGGCATTTTCTCTGCTAATGATTGGTGCAGGAGGGCACAGCCATGCACAGGCAAGTGCTTCTGAACTGAGTAAGAAAGCAAGCTGAGCAAACTATGCAGAGCAAGCTAGTAAGCAGCACACATTCATGGCTTCTGCTTCAGTTCCTGCCTCCAGGTTCCTGTCTAAGTTCGTGGTTTGACTTCCCTCCGTGATAGACTGTTACACCTAGAAAATGTAACTTGAAATAAACTCTTCCCCAGGTTGCTTTTGGGTATGGTCTTTGTCTTAGCAACAGAAAACCCAACTGAGCAATATCTCTGATAAATATATGTATATGTATATATATATATGTGTGTGTGTATACATATATGTGTGTGTGTATTTATGTGTCATGTATGTATAAGAGTGTACAGCTCCTCATATATGTTTGGATTGTATCTAAATATGATTTTCCTCTTTCAGAAAAGATCACCTTATGTCAGTATTGGTAGACAAAGCATGCTGTTAGTCTCCTTCTCCTTTATTAAAGGCTAAAGTGGCTTTCTGATCCAGGCAGACTGGATGTCAATCCTAGACCTGAGTAGCTGTGAGGATTCTAGTAGTGTGCTCACTAGTAGGTTCCTTATTTGAAGGGAAACAAAAGACAGCCTAAACATTGAAATCCTCAAATTTATCAATCCATTCAGGAAACTTCCTCTCTGTCTCTCTGTCTCTGTCTTTCTCTATCTCTCTGTCTTTGTCTGTCTCTGTCTCTCTGTCTCTCTGTCTCTGTCTCTGTCTCTCTGTCTCTGTCTCTGTCTCTCTCTCTCTCTCTCTCTCTCTCTCTCTCTCTCTCTCTGTGTGTGTGTGTGTGTGTGTGTGTGTGTGTGTGTGTGTGTGTGTGTAGGAACAACTTAATGTATAATAGAGGGAAAGCCTTGTATTCCTACATAATCCTTAGAAGGATACCAGAAGAGTTCACCATGTATGTTTCTTCTCCAGGAGAAATCGTGTGGCACAGAAGAATATTGCCTGGAAGTGAGAAAAGCCAGCAATGTCTCCCTCCTTCTGGGTATCCAGTCCACAGATCCCAAAGTAGAGCTATATTTTTATTTTTCCTGTTACAGCTGAGATCTGTTGTTTGGCTACCAAATTACAGGTTGTGTCTGGTTCTCACATACTTCTGCTTTTCATGTGCTGAACAAGAAGAGTAATAACGGGCTACTTCTTTCACTTGTGGGATTTAGGTACTCTTTATCATAGAATTGGTCATTTTTCTAAGAAAACCTGCCAGTTTAAAACCTGGAGGTGTATGCCATTCATGTGGGGATGGAAAACCCATAAAAATGAGAGGTTTTTGGCTAGAAAGATGGGTTCTAGTTACTTGTTCCCAGATCTAAATGACATGTTTATGAGTCATACCCTTATTATCTAATCCTAACAGCACCATCCAAAGATCACTATCATTAAATGACTGCTCAGGGAAGGCTCTATGGGAAATTTTAGCCCAGAGAAAATTATACACATCCATTCAGTTATGGAACACTGCTCAGAATACACTTTATATTCACTTTTAAAAAGTGCTCTATTGGTAATCTATAAAAGATAATTAAATAAAGTATGGTAAATATTGTCCAAATGTATTATATTTGATGTTCTGAACATGAGACTAGTTAACTTAAATACACCACATAGTGAGAGAAACTGCTATACACATGTATTAGCAATTAATATTTGAATCAATCAACCATCACACAAATATTCCTGTCATTGTCTAATGTGTGTCTATGCTCAAGCATCACTGAGTAGTGAAAAATGACCAAATGGAGGAAGTGTAAAGAAATGATGTAACCATGGAGTCCACTGACAACTGAGAAGATTGTAGGAACAGTTTACTGAGAGATGCTGGATCAGTATGCCCTAACCCAGAGCAGTATTGAGGAACTGTACTGGCCAATTCGGAAAGAAACTTGGAATTTTGACTCATCCCAGAATTTTTAAAGGCTCTTTTTGGCAGACAGAACCTTTGAGGACATCTGGGTTTCTTCAAATGAAATTAATTTATTCTTATTTTCTTGAAATATAAAAAGGAAGAAGTAGACATTTCCTTGCCCTTAAATCATTTGTTTTTCCAAAGATTAAAAAAATAATAATAAACCAAATTCATTTGCACCATCCTTCATATTTTTGGAATAAGAAGCTATTATTATATTTTATTTGAAAAGGAAATGAAAGAACACGGGGTTCAATTTATATCGGGTCATGACAGTAGAAAGACTTGGTGCTGAGGATTGTACTCGGGCCCATGACTACATTATGAGAGGCAGTGGGCAGCACTGAAAGAACTCTTGGGTTGTGTTGTTGTTGTTGTTGTTGGTGGTGGTAGTGGTTTTGGGTTTCTGTTTTTTGGGAGGTCTGTTTTGCTTTTGGTTTGGTTTTTTGAGACAGGGTTCTAAGATCCTGGAACTCACTAGACCAGACTAGTCTCAAACCCTCAGACATTCTCTTTCCTCTACCTCCCGACTAAAGGCATGTGATACCATAGCTGGTGACATCTTGTTTATTAGTCATGAGCCAAAAGGATCCATGAAGATGTCAGGCCTATGCTAACTGTCTTATCAAACTCTCGCTTAGCCACACCTTAATCTCTCCCAAGGAGATTTTTTTTGCAACTTGGAATTGTTAAATCCTGCTTTTTCTTTTATTAGCAATCCTATCTATCCTTAATTCATTTTTCTCTTCTCCCATTTCACTCTGGGAACTAGCAGAAGCCAGACCTCATCTTTAACCCTCTGCTGAATGTTTAGTGTCCTTAAGACTAGGACACAAAGACAGGTCATCACAGTTGCTATCATCACATAAGATGGTTGGCCTTTCCTTCAGATACCTTCACCATCTTCTGAGTTTCTTCTATCCAAGACCTCATCAGAATGATCTTTATCCATATAGGCATTCTTGTCAAGACTTCAATTGTCTCAATAGTTCTCTTCCCTTTGTATGCCCTCACCAGACCTACCCTACAGTTTGCTTGCAGCAGATTTGTTCATTTATTTGCTGTTTATTTGTTTCCCTTGAATATTCTTCCAAACTCATCTAGCCTCAAGGAATTACTCAGTTCCAACCCGATTTCACATTCCGGGTCTTTTTGCAGTAGTATCATCTCTCTTTTTTTTTTTTTTTTAACAATTTCCTGATTTAGTTTATTTGGTCAGTGTGCTGGCTAGTCTTATGTTAACACTGGCTAACGTCATCTGAGAGGAAACATCAGTTGAGAGGAACCTCAATTAAGAAAATACCTCCTCGCCGGGCGTGGTAGCACACACCTTTAATCCCAGCACTCGGGAGGCAGAGGCAGGCAGATTTCTGAGTTCGAGGCCAGCCTGGTCTACAAAGTGAGTTCCAGGACATCCAGGGCTATACAGAGAAACCCTGTCTTGAAAAACAAACAAACAAACAAAAACAAAAAAACAAAAAGAAAATACCTCCTCTATAAGATCAGGTTGTAGGCAGATCTATAAGGCATTTTCTTAGTGACTCATATTTGTGGGTGGAGCCACCTATGTCCTGGTGGTCCTGGTTTCTGTAAGAAAACAGGCTGAGCAAGCTATGAGGAGCAAGTCTATAAACAGCACTCCTCCATGGCCTCTGCATAAGCCCCTGACTCCAGGATACTGCCTGTTTTGAATTCCTGTCTTGACTTCCTTTAATGATGAACAATGATATCAAAGTGTAAGCCAAATAAACCCTTTCCTCCCCAGTTCCCTTGGGCAAGTTATTTCATCATAACAACAGTAACCCTAACTAAGATAGGTAGGTAAAGCAAAATAACATTATCTATGTATAGTATGAATAGATGTTATATAGCACACAGTTCTAGAAAACCCAATCAATGGTGCCAGATTCAAGGTCTGGTGAGGGACTGTTCTCAGTCCTCCAGTGGGGAATCCTTTTGCTGTTAGCAGTGGGAGGCTGACTTGCTTCCTTGGAGTCTCATAAAAAAATAGTCACTAATCCTAATTATGAAAGCTCAGCTCAGCTCCTGTGATCTAATTACCCATCAAAGGTATTATTTCCGATACCATCACCTTGCTAGATAAAATATCATTATGTGAACAGCAACACTCAGCCTGTAGAATTAAGACTATGTATGCTTTTTAATCAATTTATTTCTCTTTTGTACATTGGTGTGTTTTCTTTCTTGATCAAAATATTAAGCTCTTTCTTGTCTCTGTCATTTCCACTGCTAAATATCTTGGGTTAATATTTAAAATAAGACAGTGAATGTTCATTATGCCGAGGAACGAACAGTCCATATTATCTGTGTTATTAGGCATGTAAATCACTATACCTTGAACACTGAATAGTTTACAAAAACTACAAACAGGAATTCCTTTGTATAAGCAAAGACCCAAGATGTTGAAAACCGTGTGCCAGCTAAACGTATTTTTTAATAATGAAGTTACTACTGAAATTAAAGATTTCATATTAAAATCTGGAAATGATTATTTGGGTGACATAACTAAACTCTGAAGGAAGCCATACCTAAAGTTGGGACATTTATAGCTAATGTCCCCAGTTATTATTGGATATTTAATCTTTAAAAATGATCTAAGTATGCATTTATCACTAATTATAAAATTCCTTCCAGCACAAACGCGGAAGAACCAGAAACTGAAACAAAGAAGCATGGACACTTCAGTTTGCACCATGTAAAGCCCTGTGCACCTATAGTTTCAGATTGTTCTCATCAATAATCTACTTGCGAAATTTTTACCCAATTCATGATAATTGGTCAAAGTTAATAAATCCATCATGCTACCTCTTTTAAACTCCTGATAATACAGTCTACATGAAGGTAGGAGCTGACCTACATCAGGAGGGCAGACCAAGATGACACATTCCCTCACCAGCTTCCAAATACTCCATTAGGTTTTGTTTGTTTGTTTGTTTGTTTGTTTTTTAATTTTTTGTGTATACATCTTCAGGAATACATAAAGTGACACCCCATAAGAACACGTTGTTATGTCTAGGATTGGAAATAAGCAGGTTAGGCCACTATCTTGACTCCAAGATCTTCTGCTTACTGAGTGGACTTTGGAAGCGGAGCCTTTTCTTAAGCAGCTGATATGAGAGCTGAAGCTGAGGCAGCAAACACCAGCATGAGCCCCAGGTGTGGGCTCTAAATCAACAAGTTTTTATATTCTCAGGACCACCTCAGAGAGCACTCAGCTCACCAGACATCTGGCTTCTATTAACCGCATGCCGGAAAGAGCATGTGAAGATGATGCATATGTAATTATAAATTTTACCAAAATATCACTGGATTGACTGGAAGGCTGTGACCGTATCTCTGATAAGGGAAGTATGAAGAACAGGGTCGTATTCGGAGCTTCTGGTGCCTTCTCCGTGCTCAGTGAAAAGCAAAGGACTAAAGTTCTCAACTATAGTCACCAGAAAACATTAAATATATTTACATTGTCCCTTTCTGCTTGCATGAGTGCACTAGCCTTATAAATGATCCTTTAGTCTACATCTTTGCCCTCTCCCACTTTATTCAGTACTGAACAAAGTGTTTTGTCAAGAACTAAGAGGGATCCTATGACTCCCTTCTAACTTCTCTTTTTCAAGCTCTGTAGAGTGAAATTTAAAATCCTCCTGGGAGTCCAGCTATAGATTACCTGTCCTTCCTCTATGCCGGCTACTGTGAGCAGCTTTTGTAGAGTAAGTTTAATTCAGTAGCATGGCTGCTCTGCCAAGGGATCAGTTCTAAAGACATTCTAGGTCAATGTGATCTAGGCAGAATATAGACACGCTTTGGATTACAGTATGATCTGGCTGAAATACAGAAAGACCCTTAGTAAACACCTTTAATCCCTAACAATGAATGTAAAGTTAGCTTGTAGGAGGAATCATCCATGTTTGAAAGTGACATCTAATTAAGGAGCAGATAAAGTGATGAATCAGAGAAAGATCTGAGAGGATAAGTCAGAGATAGAATAAGTCCAACTCTCACAAGCACTGCACAGGAAAGAGAGGTTACTTGAAAGACAGGGAGGGAGAGAGAAGAGAAGATGGGGAAGGGGTAACAGAGAGTGAGAATTTTAGTGTTTTAGCAGGACAGTTTTACAAAGACAGGTGGAAGGGAGAACAAGATAGACACAGGTGAAGACAGAATGAACCAGAAAGTAAGAAGGAGCCAGAAGCTAAAGTTAATATGCAGCTGAGCAGAGCAAATTAGTGAGAAGTCAAGAGAAGCTGGATTGAATCAGTCAGTTTGGAAGGTTAGATTATACAGAGGCTAGAAGCTTCCAGCCCTAGGCCTAGGAATAGAACAGAGAAAGAAATACTCTGGACTCAGCCCAAGTTGTGTATTCATATAGCTTGGGTATGGCTCTCGTCTTATCCCTAAATCTGAGGATATAAAAGTGACTATTAAAAAGGTTTTTTGTTTTCTTTCATGAGTTCATGTCTTTCAAACCACAGTAGCCTGTCTTTTCAATAAATACTAATCCCAACTCTACATCATCCTTGAACATTTGGATGCTCAGGGATCTGTATCTGCTGTCCCTGTTACGTTGGCATACTGCCTTCAACTATTTATTCATAAACCATCTACTTAATGAAGCCATTTCTTGCCTCTCCCACCTCCACCCCTATACCCTCTCTTCACTTTAGATATTATTACATTTTTCATTTACCTACACCTTAGTGTTATTAATTATTCATCTTATGTTTTCTCTCTTTCAAATTAAGACTCATGGATACTAACTTTTGTTCATCTTTTTTGTCATTTACACATAAGAGGTGACTAAAGAATTACTTTCTGAAGCAGAGACTGAAAGAATGGCCAACCAATAATTGGTCCAATTTAAAATACATCCCATAGACAAGCACTTATCCATGACATTATTAATGATACTCTGTTATGCTTGCAAACAGGAGCCTAGCATAACTGTCCTTTGAGAGGCTCGACCCAAGAGCTGAGTGAAATAGATGCAGAGACCCACAAACAAACATTGGACAAAGGTCAGGGACTCTTATGGAAGAGCTGATGGAAGAATTGAAGTCTCTGAAGGTGATGGGAACCCCACAGGAGAAACAGAAGAGCCAATTAACTTGAACCTCTGGGAGTTCTCAGAGACCAAGTCACCAATCAACAAACACATATGGCTTGAACAACAACCCTGTTTCCCCCAGTATGCAGCAGACATTCAGTTCAGTCTCTATGTGGGGCCCCCAGTAACTGAATCAGAGGCTTTCCCTAAAGTTGTAGCTGGACTGTGGTATCTGTTCCCCAACAGGGCTGCCCTGTCTGGCCTCAGTGGGAAAAGATGTGAATACTCTGGAAGAGACTGGAAGTGCCAGAGGGACCACAACTTCTCAGAAGAAAAGAGGATGGGGATGAAGACAGGGTCTGTGAGGGCGGGACCAGGAGGGGACAGCTTTTGTGATGTAAATAAATAAATGAATAAAAAGAAAATGAAAAGAAAGACAATTACAGCTGGAAAGATGCTGGTAGAAATTTGTCAGAAAACAGTCAAGCATTGGTTCATTTACCATGCTCTTTTCCAAAGTGTTACCTGTTGAATCAATGAATCAAGAAACCGAGAAGTGAAAACAGGAACATGATCAGGTATTGGGGATGGGGTGGGGGGATAGGAGTGAAGCCCTGAGAGCCAGCAGAAAGAATAGAAACAGGCAACCTAGGGAGGTAGGACCTAGGGAGTTAGGAGGTGGGGCACCCTCTAGAATGTACCAGAGACCTGGGAGAGATGCTCAGGACACAAAGGGAGGAACCTTAAACGAAATGCCCTACAGTGGGGAGAGGGAACTTGTAAAGTCCCCCTCCGATAGAAAGACAGGCCTTCAAGTGAAGGGATGGAGCTGCCATCAAAAACTCTGACCCAGAATTTTTCCTACCTAAAATAACTGCAGGGACAAAATGAAGAAGAGCAAAGGGTAAAGGAGCTTCAGTGACAGGCCCAAATGTGGATCCAGCTCAAGGGAGGGCTCCAAGGCCTGAAAGTATTCCTGATGCTACAGACAGGATCCTAGCATGGCTGCCCTCTCAGAGGCCTAGCAAGCAGCTGAAAGAGTCAAATGCAGGTACTTACACCCAACCACTTGACAGAATCCAGGGACCCCATGGTTGAATTATGGAAAAGCTGGAAGAAGATGAGGAGGAGGGTGACCCCACGGGAAGACCATAGGTCTTAACAAACCTGGATCCCCTAGATCTCTCAGACACTAAGCCACCAACCAGGCAGAGAACCCTAGCTGATGTGAGGCCTGGACACATAAACAGCAGAGGACTGCCTGGTCTGGCATCAGTGAGAGAAGATGCACCTAACCCTCTATAGACTTGTCCCAGGGAGTGGGGAGGTCTGGTGGGTCCAGAGTTGGGGGGTGAGGGGGTTAGGGAATATCCTCTTGGTAATGGGGAGGAGGAATGGGATAAGGAACAGTCAGAGGGCAGACAAGGAGGGGGACTGCAAAAAAGATAAAAGAATAATAATAGTAATAATAAAAATTCACATTGTAAAAAAAGAAAAGAAATATCTGTTCCATATAATGGACTTCATCCCAATGCTCCTATGCTCTCTAAACATGGCATGGAATAACTATTCAGGAAATTTAGAGGCTGTAACATGAGTCTCAATACGAGCTCGAGGACAAAGAGTACCTGTGGTCTGAACCTACCTACAGTGGTAGCATACAGCCAGTTGTTCCAGAAATTCTTGTAATTGTGGAAAGATAGAGTATGTCTTTACACCCAAGTAGAACGACAAATGTTTCTTTCCAACTAGCAAAATCTGTTAACACTGATCTTTCCCTAAATTGTACACTTATTTCATTAATGTTATCAGCAAATATATGCCTTTTCTATTTTAAAAACATATACTTTATCGTTTAAAATATCCAAATGAATTGTAGTTCTGTGCATGTAGGTAGTTAACTTATTTTTAATAAATACAAATATAGCCTTCTTGTCATTATTAACTATGGTTTGCGGTGACCTCTTTCCAGTCCCACTTTAGAGTCTTCCCCAGAGTGTATCCTCATGTGCTTTCTCCTGACAGCCTCTGTTGACTTATTCCCTGAAATGAGCCAAATTTAGGACTATGTAAGGATATATCTGTACAAGTTCTATTTAGGAATTTATTAATGTTTAAGTTAACTAATATTCAGTTATCCAAGTTTTGAGACCCTAGCCATTCACAAACCTTGAATATAAAGCAAAGGAGTTTCTAGGAACAATGATACATGTTACCAAAAAATGGAATAAATCTGTTATGAAACAGCATAAATGACCAAAAACAATATAAGTAATCAGATAAAAAAAAAACTAACCACATTGTATATTCCCATGTAAAACTGAAGAAATTCTATTAAGGATAAGAAATATTCTCAGAATTTCAACAGAAAGCTTGCAGCTGGATGTATGTTGTGCATAGATCATCTTTACTTATTTATTATACAATCTCATCTTATTTCTTTTTGAATATTTCCCTAGATATTTTTCCCTTATGTCTGAAAGCTTTCATCTTCTGTGTTTTTCACTGGCATTATTCTTATGCCACATGTCTGCACACATCCACACGTGCACACACTCACAAACACATGCACACATGCACACACACATGTGCACACATAGCACATCAAAGTAGATGCTATGACTGGATGAGGCCGGGTATGTCTTCAAAGTCAGTTTGACTTTATTTATATAGGCTGCTCAGGATTACCAGACAAGCCTAGATTTCTAGAAAATGCCAAAGAAGAGACAAGAAAACAGACTGGACTGCATTTCTTCTTAGACCCCTAACCCACAAGCTCTTGCTGAGACCATGGCAGAAGTAAGTAGCAGGTCTGACTACTAGGGAGTTACAGCCAATGACAGAACTACTGTTATGTCAGGCAATTCTAGATGACTGTATTTGGCTGAATGATGAAGTAGCAACTGCTGGAAATAATAATAGGCCTTAAAATAGCAAAAATTCCTGAATGACTATATCAGGGAGTGACCAATTTCTATCATGTGTTGATGTCAATTTAGTACAAGGATATTCCCCAGAGAAAAAAGAAATGAGATTCCAGGCTTGCCGTTCTGTTTTTTTTTTTTTTTTTTTTTCTTTTATTTTTCCTTCAAGTGATTTAAACTACATAAAATCCCCTTCCAGGATCAGCTATGGAGCATACTGGGAATGTCAAAAGGCCAAATGACAGGAAATGCCTTGTGTATGTATAATAAGGAATCAGGTTACTTTCCACACTTAATGTTTGTATGTGTGTCTGTCTATCTATCTGTGTGTGTCACTGTGTCTCTATAAGCCTGTATACACACACACACACACACACACACACACACACACACATATTATGAGTGCATGAAATGGAAAACAATGATTCATTTAGTACCTTGAAAATAAATGGAAAATTCCTTTACCTGAAATTTAAACTCTTGAGGGTAGAAGGATTAAAGAATGGAGAGTTCAAGGCCATTTTGTTACTTAGAGGCAGCCAAAGACACTTGACTCCTTGTCACATATTAAAAAGCAAATTGAAACATTATCTAAGATCATGAATCCTGAACTTCTACCAGCCACCATTTCTCAGTTCCTTTGTCTGTTTCCTTGAAAAGAAGTGTGCAGGTATAATAGAGATGGATATGGAAGTGTAATAGATATGAATCAGCTAACATATGTTCTTCACTCCTGTGACTCAATAGACAAAAATCCATAAAGCCAGGCTCGATCAGCAGGAAAAAAAAAGACAGTTATCTTTCAAAAATAGGCAGACAACAATCCTGTTACCACCTGATGGACATAAGCTAAAACAGGCTCAAAGGTTTGGATTTCCATGTGTTCTTGAAAATATTGAATCATTTGCAAATGTGTAAAATTAGAAAAGTCTTATTTTAAAGGCCTGGTTGATTTTTTTCTATGAAAAGAAAAATTCACACCACTGTATGCCTACTTGGGAACATTTGTCTGACACTGTACAGTGGACAGAGCAAGCCATCTTGTCTTTACCTCCTCGGTTGCCTTATACCAAGTGTCCCTTAGTGTTCCCACTGCATCCTCAGTGGAGTTGAGAAGCTGGAGCTGAGAGCATCAATTGCAAAAGTTAAGAAATACATAAAAGGGAAAATTAGAGTTTCTTACCCAATGAAAAAATATTTGATGGTTTCAATAGCTGGAATAAGATATCATTGCCAAAAAAAAAAAAAAATCCTCAAAGGAAAAGGGTTTATTTCATCTTAAACTTCCCAAGGTAATAGTCCATCACAGAGTGAAAACAGGGCAGGAACTGAGCAGGGTAGGACACCAAGGGCAGCAGCTTAAGCAGAAGTGTGAAGTAGCACTGGTTACTGGATTTTCCATATGGCTTACTCAGGCTGCTTGCCTTCTTCCTCTTCCTATTAAAATCATTTTTTGAGATTATAATTATGTCACTTCTTCCTTTCCCTACCCACAAACCCTGCTGTACCTTCTTTCTTACTCTCTTTTAAATTATTAACTATTATTTCAAATAAATATGTATTCCTACATATATAAGTGCAACTTTCTCAGTCTATATAATATTATGTGTGTACACACACACACACACACACACACACACACACACTATATATATATATATTTTTTTTTTCCAGAGGTGACCATTTGGAATTAGATAACCATTTGGTGTTAGTTGCATGCTGATTTTTTAGTGTCGGTTGTCACCTAGTGAGCTTCTCCCATGCCAGCTGTCAGCTGTCCACATTAGCAAGTCTACTGCTGTCTTCCTGTTGAACAGGGAACCATGTTGGAGAGACATTATGAGTACTGATTCCGACATTCCCAGGTTCCCCATTCCTCGGGCATTTACAGTCTTTCTGCTCTGTCTTTGGCAGTGACCTGTGAGCCTTAGTTACCTCACCATGCTTTCTATCTACAGTTCAGGACTACCTTTCCCAGGTGTAGTACAGAACCCACACTGTGGCTGCCCTCTCTCCATCAATCATTAATCAAGAAAATGTGCTACAGGATTACCTACAAGCTATCTGATGGAGGCATTTTTCTAGTTGAGATGTCTATTCCCAGGCAGATCTCTAATTTGTGTTCAGTTGACAACAAGCTAGCCAGGATAATTGTCTTGCACCAATTGTCCCAAGACATATTTAACCTGATGGTAAGAGGGGAAGTGGTGATTTGATTTCAAAAGCAACGGAAGCAAAGGTAGGAGACAACCAACTCCAAAAGTTGTCCTCTAACTCCCACATAATTGCTGTAGTCATGGAAAACATATGGCTGAACACACACACACACACACACACACACACACACACACACCACCACCACCACCACCACCACCATCACCACCAACAACAATAAAAATAAATAAATAAGTAAATAAATAAGTAAATAATCTAAAGTAAAGAGTTACCCCTGAGGTATGGAAGAGAGAGTTTGTATAGGAACTGGTAACAGAATGAAGCAAATAATAAAAAAAAAGATGAAAGGGGGATGGAGAGAGGGAGAGAGAGACAACAGAAACAGAAAACCTAGGATATTAACTAATTGCCTTAAAATTGTCTTTGATCGTTACCATTGCTATTCTCTTTGGAAGTAAAGTTCACAACAGAACAGGAAAATATCTAAGACTTTGAAGCCTCAGAGTTCTCACAGATTGCTCAGTTTCTGAATAACCAATACAGCTGAAATTTCCTGACAACACACTAGCAAAAGTAACTACCAAAGTCTTTTACTTATTCTTAAAGCTTTGTGTCTACCTGCTTTAGGCAGAACTCAGGAATCCTGCAGAGGAAGGAGCGGAAGTATTGGCACCATCAGAGGAATCAAGGACACCATGAGAATGGCCCACAGAGTCAACTGATCAGGACTCAAGAGGGCTCACAGAGATTAGGGAGCCTGTATGGATCGAATATAGGTCCTTTGCATTTATGGTATGTTGGTATGTGTATGGTCTGCTGTTCTTGTGGGATTCCTTACAGCAGGAGCTGGGGCTTTCTCTGACCATTGCCTGCCTTTGAGAAACTTTTCTTCCTGTTGGGTTGCCTCATCCAGTTTCGATGTGAGAGTATGTGCCTGTCTTACTGCAGGTCATTGTGTCATACTTGCTTGTTGTTTCTGGAAGGCCTTCTCTTTTGAAGGAGGTGTGGGGGGGGGGTAGATCCAAGCCGAAAGGGAAGAGTTGGGGAAGAGTCTGAGGGGAGAGAAGGATAGAAAACTGCAATCAGGAACAACACATAAGAGGACAATAAATAAAAGGGAAACTCTTTTTAAAGGCACCCCATTCAGTGTTAACAAGTTTCAACAAGTACCCAGGCTCAGTAAGTGCTTTAATACCACCATTTATTCTTTCCTTCTTTATTATGATTCTCTAGAGAATAAACTTATTTAAAAGGCAGAAATCATAAGAGAGTAAAAAAATTCACTTTTAGATAAGAATGTCTAAAAATACTATTCCATGCCTCCAATTCACAACCTCCTATATACATGCACACACTGAACATAATCTACTAGTTTTCAATTATGCCCAAGTTCACACTGAAAACTCTGTCCTAGGAGTTCTCAATGCTTCCAGTTTTTTGAGGACACATTCTTCTTCATCTAGAAGCACTTACTTTGGACGGAGATGTGGAAATTCATGTTATTTAAACACAGAATATTAAGATGAGGCAGAGAGCAACAGGGTGGCATATAAAGGGGATTCCATCTGTCAGTGGAAAATTAAAATATAATTAAATAATAATATATTGGAACTCGACAATATGCTTCCTTTACACTTGTGTTAATAGTTTATCAGATGCCTGACATAGATTAGAGTCAAGGACATTCTGAAACTGTCTATAATTAAGACCCTTGAATTGCATCCAAAAGAGGGGCCACTGAATCCAATGCCTACCATTATATACATTATGTACATTCTTTTAATAAGAATCATTTGGCAAAGTGCACTTCTCTTGGAATTTTTTTTTAAAGTCACATTTTACTAATTTGTTGCTAAATATACTGAGGCCACTATTATATAGAGAGGTAGGTTCAATACATATGCAACTAGATTATGCTCCGATGTAAAGGATTTGTATGCTTCTTGTCCCATATATGTGACATGCCATCCTATTTTTAAATAGTAAAAGCAGATCTACTTAGAGTTGTATAAATTTCTAATGAGTTCACTGATCAATCTCTTCTACTTACCAATCTTACTACAACTAGTATAGCTTCTAGAAAAGTCTTTTAGTTTTGGACACATGACAAGTTCTTTCTCTGACTATTGACACCTCAAGTGCTTCTCATTAGAAAAGTGCAAAAGAAAAATGGTGAAAGTATTACAGACCAGTGGAAAACACTACCTTATGCAATATGCTTTCTTCTGCCTCATGATACACTTAGATTAGTATTTTGTCCCTTTTAATTATATTTTGTATGTTGTATGTTTTATCTTGGTTTTGTTTTTATAGGAAAAGTAGTTATTTGTTGGTGGCAAACATTTTCTGCTTAGAAATCTTATCTTCAGGCATGACCATTTGAATTAATTTAGTACTATGGTCATCAGAACTTCTCAAAAGGGTTGTTAAACTTTGTAGTTCTGTTCTAAGCAAAGAAAATAATTTAGCTTTCACAAAGATTGGGGATTTGTCTTTGTCTGAATGTCTTAGGGAGATTCTCTTTCTCACTCTTCTTTATTTTGTGAGGTAATGAAATATTTAAATAACTGATACTTGGCATAGACACTTATTCCCACAGTATTTCTTGCCAAAACTAAAGAAGAGAGCTCCAAATATCAAGCAGGGGTGCTATATTTGTGAGATTATAAGCCTGGTTTCTTCCATGGCATTCTTCCTGAAATCAAACAAATAAAATAAAATAAAGTAAAATCAAGCAAAACAATATAATTAGTGAAACTCCACAGGGCTGCTTGTGAAGTGATACAAATATCCTCAGCTGATGACAACTGAAAATTGACAGAGAGCAGCATCAAGAAACCATTACACTCTGACAGCAAACTAATCGGCTAAGTTATTTTTCCAGTTTCAATATTTGTCCCGTTTTTTCAGAGAAACATGAAAGTTAGGACAACATGACCTGTAATTTCTGATTATCTAAATAATACTAAATACCTTTAAGATACTTTCTACTAAAGTGTAGGACACAGAGACCAGGTCACAAACAACATGAGTTCACTGTCCTCAGTTGTGAAAGAGCATGTTAAGCCTGAGAAAAGTATTCATTAAAATCTGGGCAGTTCACGTGTGAAAACAACAAATTGTCAAATGTGCATTACTTTCTTACTTGAGATTTCCCTCAGAAGACTTAAGGAAGAACTTTGGCCAGGCTCCCCCACCTAATTGTTGCATCCAAAATTTATTAAAGAAAGAAAACAAAAACATTTGTGAGGCATCAGGACTGGTGGCAATTCAGGTACCGTGAGTGGAGGACGAGCTGCCGCTGCCAGATGGAGTGGATGTATTCCCATGGCACCTATTACTTGCCAAATGTTTCATAAAGCAAACACATGACCTAAAAGATCTTTGCAAGTGTGGGGTCTCAATAGAAAAATAAATGAAAAAAAAAAAGAAAGAAAAAAAATACACACTTGCAAAAAAATAAATTCTGTTCTTATTTAAAAGTCATTTCTTAATTCCTAACCATAAGTTGTTTTTAAAAACACACACACTTTTAATATTTTTCAGCTGTCATGCCCACTTTAGTGAGTCTACATGTGTGGGTACTCCATAAAATCTCAGTGGTGGTGGCAGATGTCCCCTTTGAAATATTTCATCTGCTGCTGGGGGTGGGGGAGTGTGGCTCTGGTGCCGTGGACACCAATCCTTCTGAGGGCTCCTATTTGGGACAGCCTCTCTGGGGCAAGAGCAGCATTTCTACATGTCACTCAAGCCAGGGGGACTAAAAGTGGAGAAACAGATGACTATTTTTAAGATGAAAAAGGGGAATTTTAAATAATAACACACGTGCAAGGATCTTTACAACAGAAAAAAAATTGCTGCAGGAAAATCAGTCACTATTCATTGTTATAAGAAATACCTGCCTACAGATTAGTGAAAATGATAGGTGCTGTCTGAAGTGACCAAATTATCCAGCATGGATGTCTTACCCACTGGAGACATGGAATATCCTTTCTCTTCTGAAAATTTCATTTTCTCACACATGTCAGCATTTTATTGCATATCACCTTCTTTTACTTTCCAAATGTTTGGAGATTTGTTGGTTTAGGAATTTTAACCTGTTTTCAATCAACCTGTATTCTTCTTCCTTCAAGGTGACTTCCCTACTCGGGGAAGGAATGTACATATGTAAGAGAATATTCAGTCACTTAGTAAATTTGAATAATTACCTGGATGGGCCCAAGTTTTTAAAGGCATTCTCTTTGCCATTAAGTAACAAACATATGCCATAAAGAAAAAGATAAATTAAGCCTATGGTCTCTGAATCACCAATACCTATGCAGAAACCTAGGAGGGGGCTGTGGAGCTTTAAATAGGTATTGCCCCATAGATTCATTGTTTGAAGGCATGGCCATAGAGAGTGGCAAAATTAGGAGGTGTCTCCATTTTGGAGTAGGTATGGCCTTGTTAGAGGAAGTGTGTCATTGTGGAGGTGGGCTTTGAGGTCTTAAATATTCAAATAACACACTGTAGCACATATCCAGTCTACTTGTTACTTGTGGATCAAAATCTAGAACACTCAGCCCCATCTTCATCACCATGTCTGCCTAGAGACTGCCATGCTTCCTACAATAATGGTAATAGACTAAATCCCCAAAACTGTAAGTCAGCCACTAATTAAATGTTTTCTTTTATAAGAGTTTCCTTGGTCATGGTATCTCTTCACAGCAATAAAACCCTAAGAAGTTGGAAACAGAAGCTAGGATATTGCTAAGATAGAATTGATCATGCTTTTGTTTGGAGAAATGTAAATTTTGTGACTTGGTTTAGAAAAACTATGGAATGCTTTAATTGAGGCTTAATGGGCCTTATACTAGTAGAATCATAGAAGACAGTGGTGCTGGGGATTAATTGAACTATGAGGCTTTGCTCAAGAAGTTTCAGAGAATACTTTTATAATGTTGCCAAGACACTGTCATGCTTCCTACAATAATGGTAATAGACTAAATCCCCAAAACTGTCAGCCAGCCACCAATTAAATGTTTTCTTTTATAAGAGCTTCCTTGGTCATGGTATCTCTTCACAGCAATAAAACCCTAAGAAGTTGGAAACAGAAGTTGTTACATTTTGGTGAAGAATGTAGCCACTTTTTGTCCTTATCTGATGAGTCTTCCTGAGGTTAAACTGAGGAGATTTAAATTAGCTTCATTGACAGAGGAAATCTCAAAACAGCCTAGCATCGACTCTGATCTGTGGTTCACTCTTATGAAGAGGGTTTTGATCAAATGGAGTAATATGAGAAAAGAAAAATGCAAAATATATGGTTCAGGGGTTAAAGAGAGACATCAGGAACTGAAATGGAGCTAAGTCCTCTATTCAAGGAGATAAACAGATTAATGATACTAAGTGGAATTAAGGGAGTGGTTACCTCAGGGGAACATACCATCCATCTAAGCTTCTATATTATATAAACAATGTTCCCGAAGAGACATTGGCAACTATTCTAAATGTACAATTTGTTTGTGTTTGTACAAAGGATGGTTATATCATGGTAGGTGTTATTATGACTTGGTTGTTTGCATTTGGACATAAGGGGAAATAATTGTGTGTCAAGTTCACGAGGGGGGGATTGTGATGACTATACTTGGTTGTCAATTTGACTATATCTGGAATGAACTACAATCCAGAAATGGAAGGCACAACTGATCCACATAATGAGGCAGGGGTACAACATACCTTTAATACAAATCTTGAGTCTGGAAGACACGGGCTTTTGATCTGGATATAAAGGTGGGATGACATGGTCTTTTGACCCAAATAAAGACATGCCTTTAATCTAGATCCTGAGCCACAGTGGCCATGTTTATAAGGATCTATGATGAAAAGGAATTAAATAAAATCATAGGTCCAGGCTTGATGATATACACATTTAATGACAGCACTCACGAAACAGAGGCACATAGATCTCTGAGTTCAATGGCAATCTGGTCTACAGAGCAAATTCTATGATAGCCAAGCTTAGACATTGAAGGAAACCATCAAAAAGAGGAAGCTGGTGAAGATATAACAAGGGGGCTGTGTTCCAGCCCCAGCAAGTAGCAGAACTTGGAAGCTTTGGCAATGTGGTTCTTGTTTTATAGTCTCCCTCCGTGACTAAGGAAAGTTGCTGAGACCAGATATGTGTCAAGAGTATCCTTGCATCGAGGCCCAGAAAGGCCATTTCATGAAGGTGTGAAGGTGAAGCCTGGATTGCCTTGGAGACCACAAGGTGTTAGGCATGCAAGAGCTGCTAAGGAAAGCTACTAACAGGGAGTAGAAACAGCCCATGAGAAAGAAGTATGTTGCACTCAACAAAGCTGAACAGAACAGAGTTGGAGATCTGAAGAACATTTTGACATCAATCATAGAGATTGAGTTTGGTGTTTGCCAAACTGATTTTCTTTCTTTCTTTTTTTTTTTTTTTTTTGAGGTCATTCAACAAGTCAGTGGACTCTTTATTGCTCCTGCTGTGTAGGGCTCAGGAGCTCTTGGTGGGGTGGGCCTGTTTCCTTTTCACCACCACAGGCTTCTGTATTTGAAGGATGGCACTGGCACTGTGGATGGCCGCCATACGCAGATTAGGGCGGTACTTGTTCTTTCCATCTTGTGCCTGATGCTGATGAGAGTAGCCCGAGCATTCTTGTTGATGGTGGTCCTCACGTCAGAAGGGGCAGGTTTTCACTGACTGGATCTGCGTTTCATTACTACCACCACCTCTTTGCCATTAGACATGGGCTCCACTCTGACAGTCTTGCAGTGAATTAGCAAATTGTAGCAGAAGGAGTTTCAGACCATCAGATTATTTGGCTCCTTGCTTTACGTCTGCTTATTCCTCTTGATCAAGAAAATGGAGCAGTTCCGAACGACCATCCATTGCAGATGTGCGGACATGGTGGCAGCTCTTCTCCCTATGGGGGCCAAAGATGGAAAGAGCGCCAAGCTGATTTTTGATCTTGCTTTGGTCCAGTATTTTCTCACTATACACCTTTACCTGTGTTTTGGAACAGTAATGTATATCCTTTTCCATGGTATGTGAAAAGTATGTGATCTGCTTTTATATTTTGATCTTATAGGGAATTACAGTAAGAGAATGCATGGATCTCAGAAAAGACTCTGAATTTAGGACTTTTATACATTGTTCAAGCTGTGATAGACTATGGGGACTTTTGAAGTTGGACTAGATGTATTTTGTATTACTCTATGGCTATAAGCATATGAAGGCCAGGAAGTTGAATGAGAAGGTTTGAATAACTATCATACCCTAGATTCATGTGTTTGAATGCTTGGCCATAGGGAGTGATACTATTAGGCAGTGTTACCTTTTTGGGACAAGTATGGCTTGTTAGAGGAAGTGTGTCACAGAGGGGGTCTTTGAAGTCATACATTCTCAAGTCATTTGCAGTGTGAAGCACATTCAATCACCTCCTTGTTGCTTATAGTTCAAGATGTAGAATCTCTCAGCGCCTTCTCCAGCACCATATCTGCCAAATGCCCACATGCTTCCTACCATGTTCTTAATGGGACTAAACCTGTGAAACTATAAACCAGCCACATATTAAGTATTTTCCTTTATAAGATTTGTCTTGGTCATGGTGTCTCTTCACCAAGCAAGAAACCCCTAACTAAGACAAGGCTCTTCTGGAGATGTAGTATAGAAGGGGAATAGAAAAACTGAGTGAATATGTTTACAGAACAAGTGACTTTCACTGGGGACCAACAGGAAAGTGGGCAATAATTAAGGAGAAAGAAGTAGAGACACATTATGAAGATAAAGGTACTAGGAAACTAAGACAATGGAAGAAGATTCTGAAGGTATAGCAAAGGCCTGATCATGAAGGTGCTTATGGATTGTGACATACATGTTGAACTTCATACTGCATGAGAATAAGGATATTCAGAATTTTAATCCAAGGAACAGCATGATCAAACTTGCCTCTTAATAAGGCCATACATGTTGTTGTCAATAATGGATTAGACCAGAGACCAAGGATAATCAAAATTAAATGGAAGAAATGGCAGTGCTAGGCAGGAAAGAACTGGAAAGTTTGTGTTATTAGGCCTTTGGGATGTGATCATGGCTTTGGTAGCAAGTCTGAGAAAGAAGAGGATTTTAAGCAACATAGAGCCTTCAGGCTTAAGCACCTCCATATGTCACTGTATGATTTTCAAATCAGGACAACCAAGGGAGAGTAAGACTGCATTGTGGAAGTTGAGGAGCAAGCAGTTTGATTTCAGATATTAGGCTACAACTGCCCCAAAGATGATGAAAACTCTTAGGATAACAGCTGGGAAGAAGTCTGATATCAGAAGAGAGACTTGTTTGAAGGAGGCAGCTTGAAAGGTTCAACACATTGAAAGCATTTGCAAAGAGGAACACAAGCGATCTCTTAAGGGGGGAGAGAGATGCGGCTTAGTTGGTAGGGTACTTCTTCACATTGATGAACTCCTGGATTCCATTCCCAGGACTGCATAAACCAAACCTGGTAATAAGCACCTGCCTGTAATCTGCCCACTCAGGGAGCACAGTCAAAAGCATCAGAATTCATGGTCTTCAGAAGCTCAGATAAACCTGGACCACAAGAGACTTTCTAAACTAGGAGCATCAACAACCAAAAGAGTTCTCCTAAGGAAGAAGAAGTATGGTAGAAGAAAGATAGTCAAGAAAAGATCAGGAAGAATACCAAAAAAGATAACATGAGAAGGAGGCAGAAAGACAAAGGGAGAAAGGTAGGGAAGGCTGAAAACAGGGTAGTGAAGATTCTCCAGGGAATGAAATGAAAACCAGCCTGCTGCAGGTGTTCCCACAAGGAAATTGCTCAGTCAACAGCCCAGACTTTCAAGGTGTGCCGAAAGCAGTAGTAGTTTTCTCTGTTGCAACAACTGTATAACTGTTATCGGCAATAGTTGTGTTTTTCAATTACCATCATATGAGCTGATCTTGGAAATAATTACATATCTCTCAGTGAAAGTGTGGATTACTCGGAGGCATTCCTGACATGCCAAGCACACTACATTCTGGAGTCAGTTCATCTTAAACACAGACTCCAAATTTGGTGAAGAAGAATCTACCCATAGTTATGTGATATGGTTAAGAGTCAGTTTTACTTATTATTCTGCTACCTATTAACCTTTGTACATATCTGTTCAACTAGCTGTACCCTTCTCTGGCCAGCCATTATTCTATTTCCTTCTCTTTTTCTCAAAAAAAAAAAAAAACTGACTTTTACATTGCCAAAAATAGTAAGGGATATAGGATATGTAAAAAAAAAAAATAGGCATGTTCTTGATAATTAATGATAATACTATATTCTATTACAATGTCCTTGACAAACTTTGCTAAAGTACAGTGATGATGGGACCTTAGATTGGTATAATCATGTTTTGGGGAAAATTATGTCATCCTTTAAAATACACAGTTATGATGGAACGCTGAGTTGCATGTAATAGTTGAGGCCTCCAAGTCTTTAAATTTAACTCCTGTCTACAATTAGCACGCATATCAAGAAACAAACCCATGCTGGTTTTCCATAATTTCTTTTTGGACAGTTATTTTTTTCTTTTTTCCTTTTGTTTTTTTTCAAGACAAGGTTTCTCTGTATAGCCCTGGCTATCCTGGAACTCACTTTGTAGACCAGGCTGGCCTTGAACTCAGAAATCCACCTCCCTCTGCCTCCCAAGTGCTGGGATTAAAGGCGAGGGCCACCACCGCCCAGCCAGTTTTTTTTTGTTTGTTTGTTTGGTTGGTTGGTTGGTTGGTTTTTTGAGACAGGGTTTCTCTGTGTAGCCCTGGCTGTCCTGGAACTCACGTTGTAGACCAGGATGGCCTCGAACTCAGAAATCTGCCTGCCTCTGCCTCCCGAGTGCTGGGATTAAAGGCGAGCACCACCACGCCTGGCTATTTGTTTTTTAATTGAGCGTTCATTGACTATACATGATAAGTTTGTGCAAACATATGCACATGCATGTGTGCACGCGTGCACACACACATACACACCTCCAACTGAAATGAAGCTTCAACAACCATACTAGAATACACTCAGAGCAAAACTAGTCAGACTAGTCTAAATTTAAACAGTCCATGCATATATATATATATATATATATATATATATATGTGTGTGTGTGTGTGTGTGTGTGTGTGTGTGTGTGTGTGTGTATACAGAGAGAGGGGGGAGTGAAAGTTTCAAGACAACAGAATTGTTTGATACAGTATTTGTAAAATTAATAATAATATATTATTAAGGCATATGCATTGTGTGGCTAGAATATACAAGCGAGGGAATGGTAAACAAAAATACAGCATTCAAAATTAGCTTCCTCTAAGGAAGACAGAGGAAGAGCACAGGTATAGCAAGGTAGATTATAATGCAGAATGATGCCTACACCAGGCTAATACCCAGAGTCAAGTGGCTATGGTAACTGTGGAGGAAGAATGACTCTCATAAACAGGAGCTCTCAAGGAATGCCAGCACACAGAGCTTACTTAGATATTGGTTGTACTCCCACTCTTAATTAAAGTGGTGGTTCATGGGTTTTGATCTCTATTAATTAACTGATTGGAAAAAATTAACTAGCTAACTATACGAGAGGATCATTACTGAGTTGTGGACTGAGAATTTATGATTGATCACTTGGGAATCCAACTGAGCTCCAAGAACAAATTATGGTTCACTAAATTAAAATGGTTCCTTCTTTGGTTGTGCAGCCCTTAAAATTAATGCTTTGTCTTCTGGTTGAGTAAAATGCAGGAGAACAATCATTTCCTAACATATATTCTAGTTCAAAGAACGTGATTAAGGGATGATATACCCACTCTCTTGATCCACCCCTCTCTCTTCCCCAGGAGTCTCAAAGTTGGGAACTATCAGGTGAGGACTGTCATGAATGAAAAGATGACTTGATTTGTACACCTGCTTCAGGCTGGCTTAGTTGCTCTGAATATTCTGAACATTTACAGAGACCATTTACTAAGTTCAGGTAATTGGACCTTGGCAAAATAGTAGTGGTTGTTTTAATAGCTGCTTCCAAATGTTCCAAACGTTTTATTTGTTGATTGGATCACTTAATGGAATGACATTCAGAACAATTTACCACTGATATAACAGAGAAAACCAATAGACTATTTTTTAAAATATATGAAGGAGTAGCAAAATAATTTTATAATTGGAGGTCACCACAGCATGAGGAACTATTCCAAAGGGTGCCAAATTAGGAAGGTTGAGAATCAGTGCTAAGATTTAAGAGCAAAGACATAACTACTTACTCCAGTTTTGACAAAATGAGTAACTCTATGTCAATGTGACTACTGATCAAACTAAGTGAGTGTTACTGAGGACTAATTTTGTGGAGACAATGGATCTAGCATACAAGGTACATGTTCTATCTCTGTTGTATAAACTGAAGGAAAAGAAGGAGATGAAACAATTCTCCTGATTCATTGAAAGAAAGAAATCAACAAGGTTAGTTAGTGCAATATGCAAATTATAGAACATCCTGAGATAACTAGCACAAAATGCAAGCTATACTTTAAGTAAAAGATATGAAAACTCCTTCTCTCCTAAACTTCTGATCTAGTTTTGAATATTTCAGAGATTATGAGAATCAAGATAGCTGGAAAAAATACATAGAAAAATTCATCAAACCTATCTTGTGGTCAGTCACTAACATCACTGTTGACTTTGGTGAGTTCTGAACTATTAGGATCATCAACCATGAATGATGTGTGTGGTTGGCCAAGCAGACATGTGAATAATAGTTCAACACCTGACACACCAACATATGATAGCATTCTTTCTAGGAAAAAGTACATGGGAGTCCAGAGTTTTGTATTTCACAGTTTAGTCATTGCTACTTCGATTTAAGTAGTATTGTAATTTACAGCTCACCCATCTGGTAAAGAAATTGTACTTGTATCATCAAGGCTTTCTTTTCCACTGTATTTCATACTCTTCCAAGCTCCACTTTTTTTATACTTGTAATTATGAACAAGACTGTGAGAAGTAAATCCATTTCCACTCCTAGCTGTACTCAAAAATATGGAATATGAAGCCTCCACGGAGTGCTCAGCATCAGAAAGATTTTCCCCCTGGGCCTCACAGGATGCATTTTACAGCACTTTAGGAAAGGAACCAATAGGTTTTATGGACCTCAGGAGCTTTGGATGGGTATGAGACCACCAAGAAATGGGATAAGTTTTCAGTGCTGAGCTGTTTCTAAAAGGGATTTGCTAACCCTCCAAATTTCCTCTCAGGTTACTGTAAGTCAAGGTGACATGTCTGAAACATATACGTGTTGATGATGTCATTGTTACAAATTGTTTTTGTCATGCTGGATTTAAAATATTTCTTACCCTAAATACTTCTAAGTATATTAATGAAAGTAATATTTTAGAATATGCGAGATCACTAGGTTACTTTCAAGAGAGACTTAAATATAGATGAAATCAAACAGGTAAAAAAATTTCGGTTTTCTCTCTATAACTGCTTCATTTTAAGGACATAATTTTGGATTGGCAGTCTAGTTCTCAAAGAGAAAGTTCCCTGTATACAGACTATGAATATCATTAGTTCTTGGAAAATTATTTTTAAAAACACTATAAAGATTAAATTTGATCATTCAGAATGGGAAAAGTGAAAGTTTTGTTAATATATATTAGATCATGGATATACTCTCTATGTTCAAGATACATTTTAGGATTACAAATTGGGTGTGTCAGTTGGAAGCCCTAAAAACTGTTATGAACTATCAACTCAATTGCAACGAAGTCTGTTTCTGGATCCTTCCTTGATACTTCCAAGTCCACCAATAATAACCACAGTGGCTTCCTGACAAAGTCCAAACACTCAGATATCAGTCCCCTCAGTTAAGTCTAGTTCAACCACATACATTTTCTTCATTGAACAGAAATCTGCATTGAGGGAAACAGGGCCATAACAAGGAAGCAGTTTGTATTGCTGACACAGATAAAGGCCTTCTCAACCTTGGCTGTTTTTACTGTATATGTATTAACAATGTGTATTAATAAATGTTTTTCCCTACTTTTTTTCCCTACTAATTGTGAGTGTTTGTGTGTATTTGTGTGTTGATGATTACAAAACAGGAATCAAGAAGAGTGTTTGGTATTCTATTTGAAGAACTACATCCTCTAAGGCTTACTCGATGAGGGAAGGGGCAGCTTGGAATTAAGAACTCAAAATCTGGGGCACATGGGATTCTGAGGTGGGATAATGGCTCTGCACCCCAGGCAAGTCTGTCCTTCATAATGAAAACCAATAGAAAGACACTGATTGAAATAAAAGCAAACAAATAAACAAAACAAAAAGAAAAGAAAAAAAGAAAACACTAATCCTTACTTTGTTACAGGCAAATAGGTTAAGAAGTTGTGAGCTGTGTGCCCTTTGCACACCAGATAGTGAGGACTGCAGTGACACACGGTACATGTGAGTACAAGAAAGTATCTGAAAGTCTCACCATAAATAAATAAATAAATAAATAAATAAATAAATAAATGGTGAAAAATGTGTTGAATCTAAACCATCATTCAGTGTATTTTTGTATAGACTCAACACATGGCAATTTTGAATGTGTACATTTTATGCATCCATTAAACCAAACATTTAATTTTCATTGATTAAAATTTTCTCATCACATATGTTCATTGTGGAGCCTAGAGGCTGCTGGGGACTTGCAGCTTCCTCACTATTCTGTCCCTGGTTCCCCCTTTCATTTGCTGTGAACTCATGAGCAGTTAGTTACTAGCTCCTTTGCCTGTTTGAGTCCTACAGGGGGAAGTGGAATTCCTGGGAACGTGTTCATTTCCAACTACATTCCAGCAAAGTAAAATGAGGTGCTGACAGCTGAAGTTCACCACTGAGAACTTTACCTGATCCCAGGATTGTAAGCTAGGCAACAGTTTGAGAATCCGCCCCCAGGCAGCCTTCCCTTTTTAGAAATAATCAACCTGCTGCCTTACTTCAGGTACAGTTTATCAAATTAAAAGTATGAGGAAGATAACTACTGACCTACATAGATAGCTAGGACCTAAATTAAGATTTTATAAATGCTGTGGTTTCTGGTAGAAGGCTGAGAAAGAAATGATAGATGGCTTTACATTTTGTGAATTTGGCCATATTTTTATGCTTCTGTTCCCGAATCATTAACAAACACTGCTGTATGTAAATGCTATCAGGAGTAGAAGCTATTCATAAACAAAAAGTGTAAGAAAACATGGAAACATTACTGTTATATTTCTGAAAATAAAATGAGGTGTAAAATTATTTTTCCTAAAATCCATACATTAAAGGCTAGCTTTTTAATGTTCTTGAAGCACTTGTGTGGTTCACTAATGTAATGTCTTCCAAAATTCTGAAGGCTAGCACAGATTGGAAATTTGATTATATGGCAAACTTCTTTATAACTTTGCTCTATACATTAACTCTGTATGTTGAAGGGAACGGAACCAAATTATTTACCAGGTATACTACCAATGGCTGGACACTCACAAGATAAAGAGGAAGGAGAAAGCAATAGAAAGAGATGGGGAATGGGGATTGCCATCCTTTAGTAAGCCCTAGGAAACCTAAGATTCCTGTTTACAATTGTCCATGGCCAATGGAAAATTATAAAACAGTCACAAAAGAGAGACAGTCTCATCAATTCATAGCCTGAGAAAAGCCAACAATGAGGTATATATGATATGGCTAACTATGAAAGACAAATGCCTGGTCAGGCTGTCACACCAGAAAAGAAAAGTGAGGAAAGGACGGATCATGCAACAGGCCCAGCTACCTTCACCTTTACTCTGTCCCACAAGTAGAGGTTAAGACAAGCACTCACTAAATTTCACCCAGGCATCCTCAAGCTACACTGTGACAACAGCAGACTATAAATCACACTGGGGAAAACGTTGCCTTATTTTAAGACTATCAGTAGATAGAAATGGTACTCACCAACAATGCAGATGTCATATATATAACAATTGCTTAGCATTTGTTTAAAAATGGGAGTATCAGGAGCTGGCCTAACAAACTGTGCGAAGTTTCTGATTTCACATTTCTGTTTCTTTTGTAAACTGGCATTCTGGTTTGGGAGGTAGAACCACAATGCTGGAGGACTGAAAGAAAAAGAATCTTTCATGGGTTTCTAAAACAATGGTGCAAATATTTGGAAACTAAATATACATGCATACGTTCCTATGAAAATTTTTTGTTCTTTGAAACTTTAAGGATGATGGAATGCTGAAGGTGGAAATCACATGAGTCTGAACAAAAGTGAGGTTCTAGGGAGGGCCCGAGGGTCTGGAACTCTGGCTTTGATATGCCAACGATCCACCAACTATTCGCTAAGTATGAGCATGACCCCTCATGGCCAGACTCACAACTCAAGGTCTGCGTGAGAAGAACTTGTAAACAAAGAAAATCATTTGTTACAACTAGAGCAAAATTCTCTAAACCTGAAGATGGATGTTTGGCCATGGTGATCCCTCAAACTATCCACAGTGCTGGAGATGAAAGTGATGGCACCACCCCTGGGATAGGCAGGAGTGGATGGAGCTCTTTTAAACCCTGTTAAGAAATGTTTTTACCACTTTGTTTAATTTTTGCTTGTTTGTGACTTGAGCTTTGTCATTGTTCATTTGTTTGTATTGTTATTTCTAGAATTAACTTCTCAGTTTCTTCTCTCAGACCAGTGAAATGTTCATGACACATTGAAATAGAAAATTGGCTCCTAAATGGACACCGTTAGCCAGGAATCAATGGATAACTAACGGAACGAATGCAGACCATCATGGGAAGTCTTGTTGTAACTGGTATATCAACATAACAGCTTCTGCATCTATGGCTCAGTGAACACAAAGGTAGAGGGGGCAGGAAGATTGTATTACTTAGTGGAAATCAAGTGAGACATGGAAAAATGAATTACTTCTTAAAAATTTATGCTTTTTCCACTCTTGTCATTCCTTTCTTTTGTATTCATTTGCAATCCCTGTTTTCTGGGTGATGTCCTTAGTTCGGAAATCATCAGGAGACGGGGTGAGTTGGTTTAAACAATGAGACCCTGATGGAATCTGGTCTTACTGTCCCAGAGACTGAAAGTACTGCTGATTGCTTTGAGTCCTCTATTTCCTGAGCTTAGCAGGGACACTGAACTCAAGAATGAAAAGACGATGAGAAAAATCTCTCTTCTACGACATTCACACCCCAGCAGGAAAGTACCATACCAGAAATTTCACAAGAAAATCTGCTCTCATGAGAATGTCAGGCAGACTCTTAACTGTTTTTGATAAGTTCAGAAGAGCTTCAATCAAAAGGCTTTCAAATTCCCATCCCATATGACCCCATTGGGCCCTCTGAGAGTCACCCAACACCACTTCATAGTTCCCATAAACACTTGGACCCTTCCCTGTGAAAGCCGACAAGTTTTCCCAAAAGTCCTTTACATACCACATCTTGCCAAATGAGCTATCTTAGTGGGAACTGTTGGAACTTTCCAGACAATTTTATACTAAAAGCAAAATGTTCCTCAGTCATCAGCGTGCCCACACAGTTTTCTGAGACTGACAATGTCTTTATGTTTTATATGCTATGTACAAAGTAACTTACCCTCCTCCTTAGCCAAGTATGGCTCTCAGAATACTTTATAAACAATGTCTCATAGCTGAAAAATAATTACTGATGTCAACACTCTCCTTAATATTCTGGAATTGCAAACATTTTATATCAGATCTCCATATGAAAATGGAACTGTCCACCTCTACTTTGTAAATTAGCTATATGATTTATCTGTGGGAAACATTTCTAAAATATAGATTCAGAAAGACATCCACCACATGATGACTTTTCCATATGGCATCTCATAATTATTTTGCTGTGTGTGAACATGGTGAAAACAGTTTCATAATTCTCCAAGGGTCAGAGTAAATTATTTCAATTAGGCTTATTTCAGAGCAAACATTACCTTAGGGTTCATTAATAATATTACCTGAGAAGGAACAGCTGCCTTTTATGCATAAAAAGCTGTCAGCTTCTTACCGTTTCTTACCGTAGAAACCCTTTTGTGACTCTAAAAAAAAATGGCAGATTTTCTCATGCTTTACCTAAACACAGCACTTGGCAGCAGGGACCTGGTTGTAATCCTTAGCATGGGAGCTAGTGGGTGGACTTTTTCTCTATAAACTCTTGTATAAATCACACCAGTCTCCTGGTATTTATTCTAGGTAATGCTGGAAATTATACACAGATCCAGCCGGCCATGTAAAGGAGTTTTGTAACTTCCTGGAGTTCTTTCATACATCGTTCCTACTCCAAATGTAATTCCAGAAATAAGGAATATCACAATGGCTTCAGAGGAAAGGACTATTCAGTTTCCTCTTCTTTGAATTCTTTGTAGTATGGAATAGGTTAGTTAGGGCAACACAAAAGCATCAATTAATAAGATATCCATTGACCTGAACTGAAAATCCAATGCCCATTGAAATAGCCTGAGACAAAGTCATAGGGATACCCTAATAAAAATGAAAGACTGGAACATTGCTCTATAAGCAGTTGTTACTCTGTTAAGAATTAGGTGGACTGTATATTACTATAACCCATCAGCCTAGCTTGGATCACTAAGATCTGGTCATGCATATTCATAGATGAGATGGGAGGAATAAGACATACCTAATATTCTCTATGTCCAATAAATATATAATCTTATTGTGACTTACAGTCTTTCTTGCTTTCTCTCCACATAATGCTACAAATGAGGATGGCCATGGTGATTTGGATAAGATCTCTTCACCAACTTCTATTGCTTTTGGCAAAGTCCTCCCAACAGAATTCACATTTAACTTTGTAACAAAGTGTTTATTTGTTTTCTCATTTGTGGCTAGTGGGATGACTCATGGTATGGAAGATAGTAGCAACAATCAACATTAATTCATTAAATATTACTTTCTTGGCATTGAAACTAAGTAAAACTCAAGTGATTGAGAGGTCCTGGCTGAGGATCATGGCTCTGATTCTCTTGGTGTTTTTTGAAATAAAGTGCACATAGAAATTATGACAGAATTATTTTTAAAAGCTGAAATGAAAACACAAATTTTTCACTCTATTTTTTCTCACAAGTATATAGAGGAAGCCATAGTTAAAACAACATGAGAACAAGAAAATATGAGAAGAAAGAAGGTTATCAGAAAATTTACTAGCATCTATCTATGTTTTCTCTAAATATACATAGCTGGAGGGGAAAAAATGAAGAAGTGCACTGGGAAATAAAATATAAATTGTAATAAAAAGATCACTTACATAATTCTTTTTAACTATTTCTTACTTTATTGAAAAAATTATTACATAGAAACATAAAAATTATACATATTGATGTGATAATAGGATATCATAGATGATTTCACATATGTGTACATTGTATAATATTTAAATAATTTCAGATACATTCATCTATAAATTATCATTTCTTCACTTAAAGTATTCTTCCCCCTAGGTTGAGTACTCTATTTTGTTATTCAATAACAAATAGTCAGCCTGAAATCATATACATACAAGCAACACTGAACAGACTCACCAGGTCGGATTTACGTTACATGCACAAGCACATGGGCACGCACATGCTCGTGAGTGTGTGTGTGTGTGTGTGTGTGTGTGTGCAACAGTTAAAGAAGAAAAGGAGGAGACCAGGAATTATCAAGAGGTGGGGTGATTTGGAGGAAGGAAAACATGGAAGAAAATGGTATAACTATATTTAATTTTTACAACTTTACTTTTCCTGAAATCTACAGTGTGCAATTGGTGTGAGAGTCATCTCACTGTCCAGTAACACACTAGGATGTCTTGCACCTGTTTAGCTGCATCTCAGTACCCACTGTGCCTTTTCATGTTCCTCCCTCTACTCTCCCCTGCCTTCAGTATCCGTTCTCATTTGCAGCTCCATCAACTTTTCTAGGTTTTACATGAGTGGATTATGCGGTGCTTCTTTCTTCACCTGGTTTATCTCACTTAACGCGGTGATCTCGAGGTCAACGTGTCTCATCCCAAAGGCAGGATTTTCCTTTTATGGATGAATAGTGTTGTGCTGTGTATATGCAGCACATTTTCTTCATCAGTTCATCAACTGATTGACAAATATATGGATACATTGAAGGAGGACATCATGAAACTTTAAATAATTAACATATTAGTTTTGTTTTAATGATTATCATTCTGTTTGGAAAGTCAAAGATCTATTTGTTTTAGCGTGTTGTAACCACTTAGAGATGAAAAATAAAATCTGACACAAACTTTGCTTCTCCACTATCATATCTTATCCACTATAGTTTTTTTTTTAAATATGTGTTTCTGACTAACTAGCCAAACTAATTAGCGAAAGACTAAGCATTAAAGACAAAGGCATAGCAGCAAGCCTGCACTATGCTATCCATAAATCAATGACAATAGTTCAATGTTTATTTATTACATCATTTCTTCTTTCCATAATGGCTTCCATCTAAATAAGTGGACCATCATCTACTTAATTGCTCAGAACAAAAACCCAAGTTATTGTTGACTGCTTTCTTTCACTCATGTGACAAGTCCAAATCATTGTCAACTGTATCTAATATTCATTACCAGCAGCTTTGTGTGACTTTTACTGATACCATGAACTGATTTTTGTGTCATTAGTAGTTTAAAACCATCCTCAATACTCCTCAAACTATTACACCATTAACCTACTGTTTGGCATCCCCATAATTGTCAATGATCACTTCTTTTAATGTCTGTGTGTATGTGTATATGCACGTGTATGCATGTGCTCAAGTGCTCAACACCTCTCGTGTGTCCTCAGGAACACCATCCCTCCTTTGAGACATGGTCTCTCATTGACCTGTAGTTCACCTACCAGCGTGGAGCGATGAGCCATGCAGTTAAAGGACCCCATGTCTCTGCCTCCCTGATGCGAGAATTGCAAGAGTACTCCACCATTGCCTGGTGTTTCATAGGATGCTGGAAATGGGGCTCAAGTCCTCATGCTCGTGAGGCAAGGACATTACAACCAACCAAGCTATCACCTCAGCCTGACCAGTGATTTTTTGCACAAATTTAATCAAATCATCTGCCATATTCTAATTGGAACTTCTAGTCCCTTCTCATTCTATTAGAAGAAATGCCATAGCGTCTGCCATGCTTTCTAAATCCAGCCTCTGGCGGACACTCACGGTTCCATCTCATAGATCAACAGCACTTGCCTTCACATACCCTAAGTCTAGTCTTTCCTACTCGCTTTGTAATCTTGCAATTCTTGTATTTTGGGTATTTACATGGCTCACTTTCTGCCTTAGCTGACTCTGTTCTTCTAAATACCTTGCTGCGCCCCCTCAGAATTCACCTTTCTTGATTCTACCTACAATCATGTCCATTCCCAGTAATTATGGTGATTAGTTTTGTTTGTTGACTCAATTGGACTGTGGATAACTGAGCAGCAGGAACTGTTATTTTGGGTATGTCTGGGAGGCTTTTCTTTGAGGAGATTCACATTTGATCTGATGAACTGATTAAAAAAGGTTCCTTCAACAGAGCCATCAGAGCCACCGGATCGAAAGTGTCCTCAAACGCAGCTGAAGGATGAAGGACAGCAAATGTGCCCTCCCTGCTTGAAAACAATGTCCACTTTCTCTCAGGCTTTGATGCTTGTTGGATCTGAAAATTAGAGCTGAAATGATACTATTGGCTGCCCCAGTGTCCAAGTTCTTGGATTTGGAGGAGGTCTTACGCCACTTTGTCCTGCCTTATGACTTGGGCTAGAATTCTGACATTTTTGGATCTCTAGCTTGCAGGAAGTATATTATAGGATCAATCAGAAGATTGTAGCCTTGCTGCCTTCATAACTTTGTAATTCCATCAATGATCAATGACAGATCTCTCTCTCTCTCTCTCTCTCTCTCTGTGTGTGTGTGTGTGTGTGTATGTGTGTGTGTGTGTGTGTGTGTGTGTGTGTGTGTGTGTGTGTGTTTGTCTGTCTCCTTATGTTTCTAAACAAACCTGGCAGACATGTTATTCTTTTGCCCTGCTTCCATTTTATTCTGAACTATTTTGACATATTAATGAGTTAGTTGTATTTACTTCTATGACCTGAAATTTCAATTAGTTATTGGCATTTTTTTTCTACTAGAAAAATAATCGATGTGAGATTATAGACTTTGTATGTTTTATATAGCACTGCAATCTGAGTGCATAGAAACGTTGTTTATCATAAAGGACACATGAAATAAACATTAATTACTATATTTTACTTTATTTAAAACTTTTAAATACATAAAAATAAGTAACAAAATGGGGCAGTGGTAGCACATGCCCTTAATCCTAGCACTCAGGAGTCAGAGATAGGTGGATCCCTTAGTTAGATGGTAGCCTGATCCAGGATATTCAGGGCTATACAGAGAAACCCTGTCTCAAAAACAAACAAACAAACAAACAAACAAACAAAAAACCAGTTACAACAGTGAAATGAAGCCGTAAGGTATACTATATATGCTATATAATTGAATCTGGATATGTCCCATGTTGAAGGAAGCAAACACATCTCAGGAGAGATAAAACCTGACAAATTGACCTAAAAGTAATAAGGCCTTCTTACCCAAACTTTTATCCTTCATAACTACACACCATATCACATAATATATTAACTGTTCAATCTGTGTGTTTGAGGCTTTTTAGACTTTGTGTCCACCTTTTCTGTTTGACAGTATGTCTTTAGGTTCTGTTTATATACCATTGAAAAGTTGAGAGTATAGCTCAGTCAATTCTCTGATGAGATAACTATTATTATATACTGATTAATTTAAAAGAAAAAAATTAATTTGGCTCATATACTAAAACTGGAAAGTTCAATATTTGGTGACCCATCTGTGAGTCCAGAGTCCTGACAGATCTCATATAGTACATCAGACTGAATGTCTTATCTCATAGCTCTTTTCTTCAAGCCCTCAGCTGTATCACATTAGATTCCACCCAATGCCTGAGTCATCTCAAAGTTCCTACCTTCAATGCCATAGTTAAGTTTTGAGCTTAATGCTTCACACTGACAGGGAAATTTCAACATGGTTGTCTGCAGGGCATTCGAATCAGAGCAGACTGTACAATCTCCAAGATCCCTTCCCTATTATGTAATTCTACTAAAAATAGAAAAGTAGAAATGACAATTTTCAGTTATAATCTTCCTGGATTTCAATCCTTCAGCTTCCTTACATGTAAATATAGCATAAATGAAGTCATTTGAGAGCCTATATTTTTACTTGCCTAAAGAATAAAATTTGAATGCTCTGTTCTTTACTGTATGTCCCTAGCAAGTCTGGCAATTAGAATGAGTGACTAATCTGTGATCCAAGTAGTCAACAACTCCTCCTTTTGAAGTTTAATTGTTCAATTTGTAAAAGAACAATGAAGGACACTTAGAATCTTGTTAATATATTCCTAGTCTTAGTTAGGTTTCTCTGAGAGCTAGCACTCGAAGTATATGTTTGGACATGTCAAAGTAAGGCCCTAGTGTCAGACAGCTATGGAGACCAGTCAAACTTGGACCAAATGCTCAGGATTTCTCTGGAGTCTGCCTTACATTTGTACTTCCATTACCACATCTGACTGAATAGTTTACATCTGCCTCCATATGTCATGGAATCGGAAGGAGTTAATCAAGAACATAGGGAAGAAAAGATGCATTTGACAGAAACAGGCTCACCATGAAGAAATTGCCAAAACTTTGGCAATTCATTCTGTCTTTTGAGTGGTATCTAGATTATTCCTTCCAGTCTTAGAACCATATATAAAATCACCCCTCCCGCCCTGTATCCTTTAATGCTATCGAAGAAAAATAAGATATATCTCCTGAAGATACTTTTCCCAAATATATTAACTTAATGTGTGTGACCTGCCATGCATTCTGGCTCCCACCTACAGTGGACAATGATCATATGTATATATGATGCACCAAAGAATATACATATGTCTCACTACCTTTAGGCTTGTGTGTATGGGAGAGTCAAAGCAACAGTTAGAGACTAATATCCACAATAGAAAGTTCAGCTTTGGCGGTAGCTTCTCCTCCTTGTGTTTAACAAAGCATATGCTTGATTTGGGCATGGGGTGCATGCTTGTAATCAGTACTAGGGAGGTTGAGGCATGAGACTCAGTATGAGCTACAAGACCCTGATTTACACTCTACTTCCTCACCCTAACCCTACCCCAAGATGTAAGAACTAGCTTTAACTGTGAGCCTAATTGTCTGTTTGAATTGCACACACCTCAGATCTTGTACCAGTTTAAGGAATTCACCAACGAATATGAGACTGTGATCTGCATATATGCATATGTGAGACTGTAATAAAGGCAGAGATTTATATAACAATTGTATAATTCTTGATTTTCTAAATGTGTTTTACTGTCACTGTGCTTTGATCTGGAACTACTCATGGGATATACCATAATGGTCCTTGCCTGCCTCCCTTTCCCACTTCGTTTTAAACTGTGTTGCTTTTTTTCTGCTTTTTAAAAGTAGTCCACCAATAGGCTTTGCCCTTTTTATCCTGCTGTGTCACTTTTTAATACAAGTTTTCATCACCTCAGCAAAGGGGATTTCTTTTTTCTCCCCAGTGAAAAAGATGGATTGGTAAGCGGCCCTGTGGCCTATAAACCGTTTCCTTTTAATTCAGGGCCTAGCAGTTTGGCCTGGCTCATGTTCAGGTCCTACTATAACTTGTCTGAACCCCTTCTAAAGGGTCTCCTGCTTGTGTATTTATGCCGGGGGCACGTGGGCAAGCCTTGAAATGGCCTCTCTGAAGAGTGATTGGCTCTTTGCTCAGTCACAGCGCATGCTGTAATGAGCCATGCCCCTTGCTCTTCAAATTTAGAGGCTCTGACCTCACCAGGTGAGGTTTTCTCAGGAAATAGCCCCCCGGGGCAATTCCCAATTGCACAGTTTCTGTGCTGGACACCAATAACCGTGTTCAGTCTGTCAGTGGTTTTCATGTTCCAACACAAAATCCTACATAGGAAGTGTTAGGAGATTTCTAAACCTCCTAAGACTAAACCTGGTTAAACTACTCTTTAGTATTCTAGTCAGGGTCTCTGTATAGATGACAAATTCTAGAAGAGCTTGTTCATTTTAAGGAGGGTGATATAATATGCAAAAGAACAAAGAATCTTTTCATCGTTGGTGTTGTTGCCAAGAACAGGAACTGATGTTATGTGAGCTTTGATCTTGGCTTTCTCCCCTTCCCCCACTGTGTAATTCAATTATGTATCTCCTCTTTACATAAGGCAAGAGCCACTCCCCCCACCTCCTCCTTAATTGCAGACTGTTTGAGATCCTAGATGTCTTGAGATAGAAGCAGGATACTTTGGCATTATATTATTCAAGCCTCTTCCAGGTACCGTATGCTCAGGACAATTTTCTTGTTAAGGCTCCGAAACAGCAGAATATACATAATAGCTCATTCAGTAATCAGTAGATTATGAAGTGGCTGAAATGTAGATGAAAATTAGTGGATATCTTGAGACAAAGAGGCTACTTAGAGTTCTTTGATGAGATGACACAGCAACTTACATCTAGCCTAACTGTCTGCCATTTCCCGTCATCTTATTAGCCATGCAACTGCAAATTTCATAAAAGCATTTTGAGCTGTAGTTACTTTATATGCCTTGAAGGATTTCTTTTTGTTCAAAATTAGAGATTTAAAGTAAGATTAAACCTTCTGTGGCCTTTAACCTCACATTCTCTATCATAGTTGGACATGTATCAATTATTCTGCTCATTTTGAAAAATAAAATAAAATTGAAGCAAACTATCACTTGATTGTACCAATAGGAGAGATAACCTAGCTGTATGACAGAATGATAGCTTTTTTGCAAAGCCTGTCCTGTGCATGCTTACATATGTATAACTGTAAAAGGAGACATGAATAAATGACAGAGCAGTAAGAAAGGATCTGCAGAACTAATAATAATAATTAATAATAATAATTGCTGTGTGAATTGGCTTACATATTCTTTTAAAATGTCAATGTGATGGGCATTTCAGCTGCAATGCTAAGGGTGAAACAGATCCAGGAAGGAGCTGGGGACCAAGGTGCCAGCCACTTCCTTCTCATGCAGCACTCGCATCTTGAGCAGTGTCCTCAAACCAATGTTGATTTTGTGTTCTTCTTGCTTTGTAAGATTTCCACTAATTACAATAATTTGCCACAGTATCAAGTTCAGTTTGTTTGACAAAGGTAACTGTTAGTTATTAAAATCCAATCATATCAGGCATGTGCCGAGCTTCAAGGCTATTTCCTAACCGATCCATACTGAAGCTTTCCTACTCAGCAGCATTGATGTGCCAGATGATGGTGTCATTCATTTGTGAGAACATTCTTCAGCCACAGTTGCTCATCTACAGAAAAGAAAGGACAGCTCCCTTGTTCTAAACTTGTGATGAGGTTTGACTTTTTCCCGGTTTATTTAAAACCTTCAATTTTAACCAGAATGTTGTTCAAAATTTCAATCACAGCGATGGAATATTAATTTAAAACACAATAGACATGAAAGGAAAGCAATTTAATTATATAAGGTTCTTTAGATAGAAATTCGGTCTTTATACTCAAGTTTTTAAAAGGCTATAAATATTTATGGTAAATAGCAGCAAAATTGCATTTGTATACTGAATTTTATTATTAAAAGAAGAGAAAGAAACCCTGACTTCACTTGGACTCCTAAATTATCTCAAAGCAAGTTTGTCATCATATTTGCGTCCCTCTCCTTTACTTTTGTTGAAAGCAATAACATAAGTCATTCTTTTAATTATACACACCTGGGACTCTAGAAAGAGCAAGTACTGTTATCACAAATAATCCCCCTCCTCGCTCCCAAGTGAGTATTCTTGACAATGCAAACAAAATCATTTGATAGATGATCATAAGATACTAAAATGCATAGATTTTCTTTTTGGTAACTTATATGAGCTCTATGCTGTTGGATAGCATGTATGTTTCTCAAACAGGCAACTATATACTAGGTAAGCCATAGTAAAACATGAGTAAAAAATGAGAATGGGGCAAAAATTATTCCTGGACATAACTTAACATGATTTTTAGTATAACAAAATAGCCATTAAAGATTCTAAAGTATCAGTGACCAGCTCTGCTAATTATTATGAAACGCAAAGTAGATAAAAGGCAGAGTTTTAAAATAAAATAACTACTATGAAAACTTAGAAACAAAAATCTTTATCTGTCTTTACTTATACACAAAAACAAAAATACAAGTACCACCAGCAAGTTAAGGGTTACGAAGTCTTTAGTGAGGGAGAATGCGACCCCATTGCTCACTAACCCATGTGTGGATAGAAGAACCCTATCTATCATCCATCAGTTTCACTTTATTTGTTCAATGCTTATTAACTTGAGGAATGGTGGGAGAATCTCCACCATTGCTGTTGCAAGTCAGGAAGGCTCCAGGAAGTAACATATATAAGAAACAAAAGGAAACCTTATGGAAAGGAGGCAACAAAGTGTAACTAGAATACACTGGAAACCAAACATAAACAGGCAAACACCTCCTCTGGGCAGTAGAGGAGAGCTCACCATGATGTCATGCAGGTCGAACTGATGACCTGACCAACTTAGCTACCACCCAGACCCCGATCCAGGGCTTTGAGCTGACATCTTCCACATCTATGAACTGTTAGAGTGAGTGAAAGGTCAGCCCTGCAGAACCAGAATGACTCAGGGCAACAACAGGATATCCAAGAGGAATCTCAGGGAGGAAACAGAATTGATAGTATAGCAGAAGCCATAGGATTCTCACCAGACCAAGGACTCATAGCCCTGAACATTTGCAAGTAAGGATGTGTGGGCAGAAGGAAATAATTGTAGGACACAATGTGACAGGGTGAGACTTTTTTTTTTTGGTTGTTAATTTTGTTTTCTTGGGGGGCGGGGCTTATAAGAGCAGAATGCTAACATGTAGGGACAGTGAGATGAATGGGGATGGGTGCATGCATCCATCTACAGGAGACATTAAACTTGAGCATGAAAGATGAGAACCAGATATGCAAACCTCAGATTGAAGACAGTCTAGATAGAGTCTTCAAACTTATCTTTAAAGCATCCTTAACTTTTATTTTGGGCTTTGTAGCATATACAAATCTACAAAAAAATCTACAGATCTTTGCTCAGAGAACAATTATCTACTTTCCTTTTATTATGGATATCTCTTGACTTTCTCACATTCTATAAGCAAATACTTTGTGCTTGGACAATCAAATAGCTGGATGAAATACCCTATGGGATTCCAAATTTACAAGGAATCAATGAAAAGTTAAAATAAAATAAGTTGGCCTCCTTGCTTAGGGTTAGGATTTGCAGAGGAACTTATAACTACAGGAGACATTAAACTTGAGCATGAAAGATGAGAACCAGATATGCAAACCTCAGATTGAAGACAGTCTAGATAGAGTCTCCAAACTTATCTTTAAAGCATCCTTAACTTTTATTTTGGGCTTTGTAGCATATACCTATTTCTTTCCATGTAAATGCATTAGGAGACTTCCTCAGCACTAATGTACTAGTTACTGAAATGTCCATTTGGCTCCTAACCTACTCTACTTGGTTTCTTCGACCTCATATATTGACTGTGCTTGGAACCTTTATCTTCCTCCAGATATGTGGTATGATGTGACCTGTGCTTTTCTTTCCCCATTACTCATTAATTATGAAACATATTTTCTTATCTTATCTCTGACTCTCACCCCCATCTGAACTCATTCATAAAATGAGTGGTGATATATTAATAAAAATTGTGGTACCCAGGTGGCCTTAATAAATTGTATCCATAGAAATTCAGGTGATATCAAATTAGCTGTTTCAAGATGTTTTTATTTTACTCTTTATCACAATGACATGGTTCCCAGGGGTGACAATTTTTTGAAATACATGAGAATATTAAAAATAATTCAGCTCTTATTTTGGAAGTGACTTGGTAGCAGGTGAGAACTGAATCTTTCCTCATATGAAATAGTCACACATGACATGGAAATACCAATAACGAAGCCCATGGAAATGCTCTAGGGATTTAAAAAAACAAATTTCAAATCATATCAAGTGCTGATTAAAGCTGTTAGACTGATTAAGCTTGTCAGAAGTCCTTCTAAAAAGAAGTGATAAGAATGCAGAAAAAATAATTTTTCCATAATAATTTTTGGTTATTTGAAAATTTCACGTTATGAATGCTGAGCACACTCACTTCTCTCACTTCTCAGTCCTCCCAGGACTATCCCCACTCTCATTCTTGTGGCCTCTCCCCCCAAAAAAAGAAGGGAGAAGAGGAGAAGAAGGAGGAGGAGGAGGAGGAGGAGGCGAGGAAGAGGGAGGAGGAGAGGGAGAGGAGGAGAGGGAGAGGGAGAAGAAGGAGAAGGAGGAGGAGGAGGAAGAGGAAGAGGAAGAGGAAGAGGAAGGAGAAGGAGAAGGAGAAGGAGAAGGAGAAGGAGAAGGAGAAGGAGAAGGAGAAGGAGAAGGAGAAGGAGAAGGAGAAGGAGAAGAAGAAGAAGAAGAAGAAGAAGAAGAAGAAGAAGAAGAAGAAGAAGAAGAAGAAGAAGAAGGTTCAATTTGTGTTGCCTGTATACTCACTATAACATGTTGGAACCGGTAGTGGCCAGTCTCTAAAAGAAAACTGGATCTGGCCAAAACTGGATCCTTCCTCATATGCTCCCTAAGCAGAAACCATCAACTGTGAAGAGCTATGCTTAGACAACTTTATTGCAATTTTTAAGAGTTCTCTTCAATGGCTTTCTGTTCAGGCTGTTATTTTTCAGGGGTGGGGGTGGATAAGGCTTGTCATATAAGCCTTTTTTATCCCTCTTTCTGAACCGTAAGTCTGCAAGTATCAATACCATGGTGAAAGTCACTCCCTTCCCATTTATAGTCAGTATGAGCTGGGATCATGGACTTCCACGTGGTCTCCAGAGGCAGTTCAGAACACAGACATGGACACAGCCCCCCATCTCTGTATCAGCCATGGACAATATGCCCTTGTGTCAGCATAGGCCAAGGCCATCAACAGGGCCCTTGCTGGCAGCACAGCCAACAGGATTTAACATGGATTCAGGTGGTGGCAGCACAGACTATGAACATCCACACAACCTTCGTTGGGAACACAGGACATGGACAGGCCCTGGCTGGATTAAGACCATGGATCCAGGCTTCACCATGGCTTCAGATGTCAACACAAGCCATCATATCAATAGGAACCCCAGCAGAAAAAAATATTTTACTGTAACACTATTCAGAATGATATAGTAATATCCACTGCTAAAAAATATTGCACATTTTTGTACATGAAATGTAGAGCTGACCTCAAAATTTTGTCCCTATTGGCTAAGTTTCACACTTTCAGAAGGTGCTATGCAGAGTACCAAAAGGCAAAAATCATCAGCAGGGTTATCTCAATGTGAGTCCTGGAAGCTACAATAGCTACCTGCCAAGCAAGACATATCCTGTGGTGCCATAGAAGTATGACAACTACTTTTCAAAAGTAGAATTTGAGACTCACTCCATAGGAGCGAACTCATAACTGGATCTATTATAGAGCTTATGATTGAGGTAATAAATCATAGACCTTGGAGGGGAGTCTGCTACTACTTTATAAAAAAATGGTTGTTTTGTCAAACCGCCTTCTAAATATCCATGTTTATACCCAGAGACTGTTGCTGTACCTGGCCTTCATCAGAAAAGCATATTGCTGCCCCAGGGAGTGGTTAGTGAAAAAAAATCTATAATTGGTTAAAGTTCTGAGAATATTTTCTAGTAGAATTATTTGCTCTAACTCAGACAGAATGTGTTTTACACATTGGAAAAAAAGAAATAGATGATGTTAGAATTATGTACGGCCACACATTATTTTCTATTCTTTTGTTAAATCAGGGCTAGGCTGGGTGATTTTATCATTCAATAGAATAGAGTGAAAGCATAATTCAACTGCTTCTGAGGAGAGTTCGGAATGAGGCTTTTGATTCTTGTAATACTCAGTGTGGTGACATGAACTGTCATATAGTAAGTTGGACAGCCCTGAAGTAAACAGTACATGAAAAGTCCCCGAAACTCTATGATAATGGATAGGGACCCAACTGTGGAAACAACTTTACCAAGCTACCAGCACATAAATTAAACTATGTTGGAATCTTCAGATGCCCAAATTTGGTAGTCGAATACTACAAGGGCACATAGATGGACTATATTTCATAAGTCTTAATGTATTCTATATATTTCGGGAATGCCCGTTATACCAAAGGAGCCTACAGATCTTTGCTCAGAGAACAATTATCTACTTTCCTTTTATTATGGATGTCTCTTGACTTCCTCACATTCTATAAGCAACTACTTTGTGCTTGGACAATCAAATAGCTGAATGAAATATCCTATGGGATTCCAAATACTGAGTATGCTTCATTTAATTTCATACCAGGTGGTGATGTCTTACTTCAGATAAAGTATGTAGTGAGTCTTTACTTAGTTAATGATCCCTAGTAGAACTCTCATAGCTGAGGATAATTCCAGGAGTCTTCAACAGTGAAGGAAACAAAAGAAAAAGGACTTTTGAAGTCACTACGGATGCCTGTTTCTCTGGTGTAGATGATTTAGTTTCTGTATGTACACTGAGGAAATATGTAGGCTACATTGAGTGTTCTATGATGTCAGGTCACTCTTCATCTTTTCCTATCCATTTTTTTCCAGGCTGTGAAAGAATTCAATTAACTCCTAAGTTACCACCTAAGAGAAATTTTATACAGCAAGAACATATGCCGTTGCCAGATCACACACCCACTATCTATGAGTCAGTGCAGAACCCTGAGCAGACCAAGCAGCAGCAAGCACTGCAACAGTTGTGGGAAAGCAACGTGTGGTGAACATCCAGGACACAAAACGACCCTTTAGTCTTAGCACATGAGTGAGATCCCAATTTGTTTGTTTTTGTTTTGTTTTGCTTTGCTACATTTCCAATTTTACTTCAAGCATAGAAACTTATTTACATTACTTTAACTCAATAACCTAAAAATATGGAAAGATTATTTTCCAGGCATATACACAGACATATTCTTGTTCACCCTAATGTTGTCATATCCTATTTTTATAGCCAAGAAGAAGAAGAAGAAGTATGTTAAATACTTGATATTAACAGAACTGAAACTCAGAGGAGCTAGTATACCACCAACAAAACAAAGCAAGCAAACAAACAAAACATCAACAACAAAAACATGGCTTCATGGATGTTTTTTGGCAAGGGAATTAACTTGTAAAGTTCTGAACATTTGGAAAGACATGGAAAAGCAACTCAGCACTGGCGTTTTATTTAGCTAGACCACGTATTGTGATAATGTCTCCTCCTGCAGAATCCTGCTCAAATCTCTGTGTTTTCCCCATTCTACCCTACCTGGGAAGAGAAAAATCTAAGGGCCTGTTTTAGCAGCCACAGGCTTCTAGAAAACTTCAGCTGATGCCTTTTTGCAGGCTTCTTCCTCGGTTCTCAACCAGCCAATGTCAGTTTTTCATGCTGGCCTACTTCTTGATAAGGTGAACAAAGAGGCAGAGACCCCTGGGGAGTTTCAGAGGGCTATGATTTCAGAAAGAAAAATGTTGCTGGAGAGCAAATGTTTTCCTGAATTCATTCAGAGTCAGGGCAGAACCATAGAAAGTCATTGTTTATGTCTGAAGCAAACCTTTATTGTGCAGTTGAAAATGTTCTCAGTTGCTCTAACGTACTTTTCATAAAAAGTGTAATGTGTTTTTATTTCTTCCAGGCAGCAGATAAAATGTTACACAATATTGATTTAAAATCCAAGCAAGTTTGACCTACATTTTTTAAACCCTATATCCTTTCACAGACTCTCCCTCTCATTTTCTCTCTCTCCCTCTCTTTCTCTGTCTCTGTCTCCCTCTTCCTCTCCCCTCTCCCCCTCCCTCCCTCTCCTCCGTCTCTGTTTGAGTATGTGTATGTGTGTATGTATGTTTGTGTTCAGATTCCTTAATGTCTAGAAATATCTGTCTAGTCTTCCTAGTTTTAGGAGAATATATTGCTCTGTCTTACACCGACAATGAGAAGTAATGCAATATATTATATAACTTTTGAAATTAATGTTCATGTCTATACATTATATAAAGCTATCATGAGCTCAACTATCCTTTGGGAAATTTTGCTAAGTATATGAAATTCTATACTTAGAAAATATAACCAAAATTAAAATTAAGATTATTAAAGTATTCCAGGTAAGCCTAATATCAAGTTCATTTTCTAGTTAAAATAGCATCACACATTGTAGAAAGCCTAAAATGAAATGTAATAAAACTGCAAATCTACTAAAACTTACAAGTATACTACAATTTTTAATTAAGACTTTCATGTTTTGCATACCTCAAATAATAATTTGCACTCTAAAGTTAATAGTTATAATTTAAGATGCTATGACTGTTTGTGATAAATAATGGACCCCATTAGTGTTAACATAGCAGTGCTAACATTAACCACTGCACTAAAATTTCCACAGTGCCTTGGTTTTGCATGGCTTTCAGCCAGTTGGTTTCCCTACCATATGTATTTTTCACATATTTTTACCGTTTCTCTCTCTATGATTCAGTCTATACTATCTGGTAATTTCAGATATACTCTTCACCCTTTAGCCTACCAGGCATGAAATGGACATCCAGGATTATCCCAACTTCATTTGCTTCTGGAGTTCTAACAAGACCTCATCTCAACTCTGGGAATCTGATTTCACTTCTCAACTTACTAATAGTAAATAATCCATAATTTTCATGCCTGCTATACATAGGCATGCATAGTCTCCAGATAGGTTTTCTCTCTTTTTGAAATATTACACTAAAGTTTTAAAGTAAATAAGTAATGTATGGTAGGTATATTATATGCAGATTATAAACGATAATTAATTGCTTTGACTACAACTCCTTCAACATCAATCCAATTATCAGCTCTGATTTTTCCAAATGTCTGAGCCTCCCAGAAACAGACTAACTTGGCTTTCCTGCTGAGAATATAGCCAAATAAGACTGAGGATCCTAGAAATATATTGAGTTGGCTTTCCTGCTGAGGCTATAACTCTATGTCCAGGATCCCCATCCACTAGATGCTGGTGTCTTACCATGGTTGAGTAACTGACTGAACAACGATGATTGACTGGTTCTAGTTATATTTTAGCAGGTTTCAAAAACAAATCTAATGCTTCATGAACACTAAGCAAACAAGTTCTGTATCCCTGATCTACACTGCTAGACTCATTTCATTTATTTATATGCCTTTTTCTTGTTTGTGAGATCTCATGTTCAATGCTTTATTATTAATAATCCTTGTAAACCCATAGTTTATGGATGATAGTTGCTTGTTTAAATAAGAGAGAGAAAAGAACGAGAGAGTAAAGGAAGGAGAGTGTTTTGGAGGAAAGAAAGGAGGGAGGAATAAAGAGAGGAAAGAAGGCAGGAAGGGAAGAAGTAAACAGATTGAAATTTTTAATAAATGAGTTGGTATTTAAATTGCCAATATCCTCTGAAACAATCCACTCATTCCACCAAACACAATGACTAAGGCAAACAGAAAACAAATCAGAGAAAAAGGTCTCTACCATCTAAAACCAATCCTTAACTTAGCTCTTATTTAACTATAACTCCTTTCTTCAATTAAACTGAACCAAGATAAACTAGAGTCTAAAGCACTCATTCAAATAATTATTCAGTAGATGTTTATTAATATGTATTGAATTGCCTTTCAAAGTATTATTTCTCTAAATAATGAAAGCATACCTTCTAGTATGCATAATTTATGTATGTATGTAGTCATCATATTAGTTACTACTTATTTATCTTACCTTTCTGCAATGCAGTTCTTATAAATGCACATTTAAAAACTTTTTTTTTTATTCTTAGTGTGTCCTGAACACTCGGAAACATGCTTGCCATAGATTATATATTTTAAAAAATATTTATAAATCAGTATGAAGAGTCTTGGAAGCTGAGCAGATGACCATATATTTAGTAAGGGGTAAAAGGAGTAAATGTGGTAACCACTTGGAGACACACAGTGAAGGAAATTTTAGAGCCAAAAGTAACTGGTGACAATGAAGTATGAATATCTATCAAGAAGACATGACAAAGGGAGTTTGAAGCAAAGCTAGAATTAAAATATGGGTAGTTTAGAGTTTCAAGATGATCCAGGTGAGTTTCAGTAATTAATAAAAACAGTGACCTTCGAATTAGAAATGTTCAAAAGTCAAAAGGGGAAAGTGTTTAAAAATTAGGCATAACATCTCTATCAAAGAATTCTTTAAGTAATTGATTCAAACATAGAAACTGACATGTCTGGAAGCCATGGGGCAGACCAGCAGCTGGAGATAAACAAGAATGGATAGGAAAGTCCACAGGCAGAGTGTATCCAGAAAAAAAAAAAAAAAAAACAGAATTCAAGCCTAGAGCTTATTGGATGAGACTCCAGAGCCTTGGTTATTAACCACAGCATAGAGGCACATAAGTTATTAGTTCCATAAGCAACTGGGAACTATGAGTATATTAATTTGATTCATAAAGCTAAGTATCACAGCAAGATCAGAATTTTCAACATGAACCAAATAACGAAGAACACAGTCATTGCAAGGACCTCATCATATCTATTTTGCTTTTAGTTGAAACTGGTGAAGGAGAGAAGAAGTGAATAATGAGCAAGCTGAGGAGAAAACATCGGACCAAACAGTCAACACTGGCTATGTGGTGCCAGGACCAGAGTGCTGCTTCTTTCCTATATGCTCATTCTTTCCACTTGGATAATTAACATAATTTCTCAGAGATTAAATGGAAATACTTCTTACTACTTAACATGGGAGAGAAGATAGTATTTTTAAAGTCAAATACAATTATCTGGTTGAATATGTATTTGTAACATACATCTTTGTAATTCTCCACCTATTACTCTATCAGAATTCATAAGTGGAAGTTCTCCCAATGGAGAAAGAGATGAATGAGCATGTCAGTACAAGGGAGGTGTCACAGGGATGTAGCTCAATTGGTAAGAACCCACCTAGCACACACACAGTCCAATCACTATCACTAACAACAACAACAACAACAACAACAACAAACAACAAGGTGCTACTACCAGAACTCTGTCTACTCGGTTGATATTGACACTTTTGTCACTGGCCTTATCTTTTGGAGTTTCCCAACCAGAAAATGAGGATGTTCTCTCAGTTACGTTGATTCCTCTGAAGTTCACATCTACACGTTGGAATAAGTCATTCCGTGAAAGACACTTTAACAGCAAATATCTGTTTAAACTGATCATTTAATCAAAAGAGGATCCGTAGCTTTAACCTTATGTTACTATTCCTTTTCCGAGAGCTTTAGAACTATTTCAGTAACCAAAATGTCTACATTAAAGACAAATAATTTTAATTGTGAGTTATTGGAGGTTCAAATATTATAAATTCAAAAAATAATATATATAATATTGTGATTAATGGGTTGAAGGTAGAGCAGAAGGGAAATACTTTCTAAAATATTTCGTTTCTCTAATAGAAACAGAAACATCTATGCATATATACTATTAACATTAATATCTTTTAGATGATAAGTAAACATTAACATTACTATAAAAACAGTAAATAAATGTTTCCAAGTAAAAGGCTCCAGAAGTAGAGAAGGTTAAAATCCACACAACTCCAATATAACAACAATGAAGTTCAAGATCAAAATTATGAAAGTATTCTGGCTCTTACAATCTTTATACTTCATCTCCTATGATGTTTCCTGAACCAAAGACACAGGAGACATGGTATGGATGTGTCCATTGGGATCCCCAGGAGACAGTGATGGTCTTTCCATTGTGTCCTGCTGCAGTTTTCCATGCTGTTCTCCATTTGCTATAAAGAGAAACTTACTTCCTTATAGCTGATAGCTACACATATCTGTAGGTATAAAGATATGATTTAGAACATAGTAAAGAATTATACAAGTCTAACAAAGCAGCAATAGATTATTTTTCTAAGATATGTAACCACACTAACTCCAGGACGATGGCTAGGTTTCTAGTACTATGCATGATTTCCCTCCTGTTGAGTGGCCCTATGACCAGTTAGACAGCAGTTAGTAGCCAGCAACATGTATGTGGAACTTACTGTACCGTTGTTTATTTCTCATCTTGCTGGTCATTGCTGTGGTTTACAGATGCTGAAACTGTGAGTGACTACTAACTGCTTCTCTCACGACCTTCAACGTCTGAGAGGCATACCACGAAGTCTGCTATGGAACAATCTCTTTCAGAAATAGCTGCATAATCAAGACTATGCCAATGTGAAAAGTAGAAAAATTTACAGAGTCTCAACCCTACACAAAGAACTATAGGCAAATAAAGACCACTGAGAGAGTGAGCAACAATCTGTCCCACAGATGGGCCCTTATTGGTTATCCAATATAACATGGTCAGCCTTGAAGTTATAGAAAACAAAATAAGTACAACAGGTTGTATTTGCATGCTTGTGCATATACTCACATTTAACAAAATAATAATAATAATGATAAGGAGAAGGGAGCTATCAATTTGAGAGTGGGAATGCATGGGAGGGGTCTGAGAAAGGTTATCTAGGAGAGAGGAATGGGAATATGGGGAGATTTCTCTTTTTATTTTATTTTAAAATATGAAAAAAATACAATCACTTAACCAAAATAAAAAATAAATAAAAACATGTATTTCAGCAAGTAATTTTGTGTTTAATATCAATAGAATTATTGCTCCACAAATACTTCATTTAAATAACTAAGTTTCTAATATAAATAAGGATTTATTTATAACTGAAATCTGACATTGGATAATAACAAGCCACACTATAGCAAAAACATGAGTGAAACCTTAAAGAGGATAAAATTTATTTTAGCTGAGGGTTTCACTTCGTCATGGCTAATGAGGGTGGCAAAATAGACAAGCAAACATACTGATGCTATGAAGCAGAGAGAAAACATAGAACACGAATGGTACATCAATGAAAATGGGACATTATAAAAAAATGACTTCTCTTTAATCTCTCCAAGTCTATTTCATGGCAAATAAACATTTACTGGCAACTTCCTCCCCCTTCTTTTCCTCTACCATTTCAAACCATCTCACAATCTCTTTTTCTTATGCTATGGCAGCAATTTCTTTCTGGTCAAAAGCACCAATTTACACTCAATGCCATTGTCTGTATTTTCCTGCCAAAACATGATTTTCAGATACAAATTCTAACTCGGCTTAATCTCTTTGACGCTCTCCTCCTTCTGTTGAAAATACAAAGTGACCTAATGCATGATATAGGATGTAGCAACTAAGCTGGCTGCATTGTTTAAAAAGATTTAGTTATGTTCCAGCTTGAACATGTGTTCTCTGCTTCATCACAGAGAAGCCATAGAGCATTGATATTAGATTTGCTGTCACAAGTATAAATATGAATAATCAAACTTTATATCTTTAGAAAAAGATCAATTCTCTCCAGTAGCTTCTTGTTTCAGCTAGTCATGTTTATCCTTTAATAATGTAAAGCAAGCAAGCAAACAAGCAAACAATACCAACACAAATCCATAGGTAGGAACATGTATACAATGTCCTATTAGTTATAATGTATTAAATATGTTGCAGATCTTTGTGGGTATGATGGTTGAAGACTGAAGTTCTGAGCATTGAAGACTTTTAGAATTAGTCTGGGAAGGTGGGAATAGGAAGTAGATGAGAGAAAAGAGAAGAGAAGAGAAGAGAAGAGAAGAGAAGAAAACTTTAAGGAGAAAAAAAAATGTGAAGACACTGGTGGAGTTTCCAACTTAATAACATATTGGGCCAGAACCTTACAACTTCTCTCAGTTCAGACTCCAGGGCTTGCTGCCTATCTAATGGGAGCATGTGCTTACCTCCTGAGAAATCTTTTATTAATCCTTACAGAGCCAGACACACAGTGACATTTTGAAGTCATGAAGAAGATTGTAGTTATTCTCCTAAATTGTAATATGCACATAGATATCAACTGAAAGCAAAAAAAAAAGCAAGAACAAACCTTACCAAAACAACTACAAAACTCACAAAACATATGTCTCAAAAGAAGATAACATTATTTTTAGTGTTTCTCTTCCAGAATTTCAAAAGAAGAACAAGTGCCCATCACAATTTGGAACAGCTATGAAACTAGCATATGAATATGTAGTTTGTGGTCTTTACTCAAACTTGAATTTTGAGCTATGCTTCATTGGTAACTGCTTTAGAAATATCAATGCCACCACAGAATCCAACTGGGTGGTAATTTGATCTACTTCTTGAGAGTGACATGGCATCCACATATCTGCTTTTGTTTCTTTTAATCAACTACTGCCTAGAAGAATTCCAAATATGAATGAAAACATAGCATTTTTTTTCCTTTTGAAAGTTATGCAGATGGAAAGATGCAAAATGGTCTTCGAAGTCTTAGGAGTCACCACTCAGCATTTAAACATCAATAACAGCATCAACTAAATGTTTATTTGAGGAAAAAAACTGAAGGAGCTGAAGGGAATTGCAACCCATAGGAAGAACAGCAATATCAACTAACTGAACCCCCCACCCCCCACCCCCCACCTCCCGGAATCCGCCAAGAGCTCACAGGGACTAAACCACCAACCAAAGAGTATACATGGATGGGTCAATAGCTCCAGCTACATATGTAGCAGAGGACTGACTTATCAATGGAAGGTGAGGACCTTGGTCCTATGGAGGCTTGATGCCCCAGCCTAGGAGGATGCTAGAGCAGTGAGGCAGGAGTAGGTAGGTGGGTAGAAGAGAACACTCTTAGAGGCAAAGCAGAAGAAGTAGGATGGGGATGTCGTGGAGGGGAGACAGGAAAGGGGACATTTGAAATGTAAATAAGCCAACTAAAACAGTTTCTTCTCTTTATTTACTTAAGATGAAATGTAGAAATTAAGGAATTTTAGAAAAGACAAGTCATTATAGTGGAATATCGCTACTGATTAAATTTACTAACCAATTTCTCAAAATCCCACCTGACCCTCTAAGACATTAGCTTTCAATTACATTAAGGAAAGATCATAAAGAAAAGTGTGACTTTGGTGTTTCATTTCTGTACTAAGTATTAAAGGTAGTACTTAGCACATGTGAACATGCGAACCCACATACTTTCTATATATTCCCTTGGAGCCCTTTGACTTTCTATACTTAAACAATCAATGTCTCCTGTATTTTTAGCTCAGCAAAGGCATGTCATACATAATCCTACTGAATATCACTATTCTTTCTTGAGACTCAAGCTAAGGAAGCAAGAAAACAAACCTCACACAATATGAATTTCACAATGAGTTCAAACTAAACTATCATACATTTAAACCTGAGAGATAAGTACTCTATGGGATCACACAGTTGTACACCATCACACTGATCTAGAAGAGACTTTCAAACAGGGATTTACCTAGCTCCATTCCACGTTAAGGAAAAACAGAAATCCTAGAGTAGTTTAGTTGAAAATCCGAGAATGGGAAAACATGTCCCCTTTCCTAAATAGAACCCAAGTTCTAATAAGCTTTCGTTTGCAAGCTGTGGAAAGGCTTAAATCTATGTGGGCTCAAAGAGTGTTCAAAATCTTATATTAGCCCATTTTCTGTGTGCTTAAAATATGGTTTAGAAAATATATGCAGGAAAAGGGCCTTTCAAAGGTTCCAAGACCCCACTGGGGCTACCTCAGTTGTACTCAAGGATGTGAGTCAAGGGAAAAGGAAAAGAAAGCTATCCATCCTGGATGGATTTGGACAGCAGAACTGTGAAGCACCTGTGTGGATACATGTTTAAAGGTCAGGGCACTGCATGTCACAAAAGCTTTCTTCAGGCACGGACCCTATACTCTGCGATTGTTGAAGGCTCCTTGGTGCACAAGCAAGGCCCTCTTTGGAGATACCCTAAATCATCTTATACACAGTCCTTTTCCCATCCATGGGCGATCTGCTGAGGAAATCTGCTAACAGGGAGTGGATCCAGCTCAGGAGGAAGAAGTTTGTTGCAGTCAACAAGGATGAAAAGGGAGTTGGAGATCTGAAGACTGCTTTGACATCAGCCATAGAGATGCAGAGTTTGGAGTGTGCCCAGCTGGTTTCCTGCCTTGCTTTGGGGATTACAGTTATGTGTTTGGATGAATCTCAGAAAAGACTTTGAACTTTTAACATTGTTCAAACTGTGATAAATCCTGGGGACTTTTGAAGTTGGGCAAAATGTATTTTGCAATATTTAGGTATGGCCCCTGTAGACTTATATGTTTGGATAAGCCTATGGGGGTGAGGGAGTGGAACGTGATGGTTTCTATATGCTTGGCCCATGGAGTGGTATTATTAGAAGGTGTTGTCCTGTTGTAGGAGGTGTGTCAATGTCGGTATGGGCTTTAAGACCCTCATCCTAGCTTCCTGGTAGCCAGTATTCTCCTAGCAGCCTTCAGATGAAGACGTAGAACTCTCAGCTCCTCCTGCACCATGCTTGCCTGGATGTTGCTATGTTCCTGCCTTGATAATAATGGATTGAACCTCTGAACCTGTAAGCCAGCCCCGATTAAACATTGCCATTCCTTTTAAAAAGTTACCGAATAAGTGGACAATAGAAAATAAAATGAAGCAAAGTTGGTGCATAGATGAATAGAAAAAAACAAATGAATGAGAAAAAGTAGAATAAATGACATAGAAGATGTTTCTTATAGTAAATAAAGAACAGGATGGGTAATAAATATCTTAAAGTGACCCTGAGCAGGTCTTTAGTACTTAAAGAAAAATAAGAAAACAGTCCGAGTTGTATCCTGAATTGTTGACAGCATTTATTTTAAGTACCAAAGTTTTAGAAAGTATTTAATTATTCATGTTAGCATGCAAAAACAACATTTGAATTGCAGTTACTAGAATTGTTACACCCCAGAGTAGACATCACTTCTAAAACCCTCCCAAAAGGAAGTACCCCTCTCTATCTCAGCTACAATCTCTTTCCACAGTACTTTCTCAAATTTTGTGTGGGGCCTTGATGAGAGGGTATCTGCAAATAGGTGGCAGAAACCCAGCTAATGATATTTCTGTCAATTTCATGTTACCAAGATCAGCAGCTAAAAAGGCAGCAAAGGGAACACTCACAAGGAAATACCGAATAGCCCTGCCAAGTGCCACTTGATCAGCATGACTTACTGGAAATACGTGCAAATAGATGATGTCTTTCTTAAAAGAAAAACTCTAAACTTTCAGCTAACACATTCCACAGAAGCATGCACAGAAATTGTCTAACAATGCTTAAGTAGCTCAATTTTGAGAAGAAATCTCTTTATTTTCTTTAACAACAGACTTCATTAAGCTCAATTAATTAATAAAATATATTAAAATATACATATATCCAAATACTATATATAATACATATACAGACATGCATACCTCTTTTGCCCACTGTATCATTAATATTTAGTATTTGAATTACCCTAGATATTATATAGATTGGATTTAATCATATGCAATTTAGATTCCATCTTCTCATGACTGAGAGGGAGAGGGAGAGGGAGAGGGAGAGGGAGAGGGAGAGGGAGAGGGAGAGGGAGAGGGAGAGGGAGAGGGAGAAGGAGAGAGGATTCTTGTGGCTTAAAAGTGGGAAATTGGAGCAGCTATGAACTAGGGCAAAGTTAAACACAACTTTAAATATTTCAAGTTTTTGTTTTGCTTTATTTTGTTTTGTTTCTTCTGTAATCCCACGAACTTTCCTGACAGTTGGTCTCTCTCCCTCCTTGCACACTGTGGTTGATGTCCCATGCCCAAAGTCCATGATACAGCACAGTATAATCCAGAGGCTCATTTCCTTTATTTTTCCTTCTTTTAAAATTTCAGTTAGGTTTTAAAGCAAGCCCAATGACTTTGTTGTTGTTGGGATTTTCAGTTTATTAAAGATACTTGGGGTGCTGGCCTGTGATGCCTAACTGGATATAATTACTAGATCACACACCCATGTTCCTTGCTGTGTCAGGAGACAACATCTCAAAATATAACTATTAGTTGGCTTTGTGGTGTTGGGTTCGTAAGCCAGTCTGAGGTTAGAGCAGAGATGGGATCCCAAGCCCTTGGCTTTGTATTACATAGTATTGTATTTTTGAAGTTGTACTAAAGGGTCAATTACTGTTTCCATTATAAACTCTGTTTTTCAAGGGTTTGCAGCTCACCAATTTTCATTTTGGTATGCAACTTGCATAAATATTCAGGTTTTAAAAAATAGTTTAAATTGGTCAGTGCCATTTTTAGCTATGAAACAGCAAAATACACTTACTATTGGCTTCAGTTTTTCCAGTGTTTTAGTATGAAAGTTCATTCTATTCAGAAATGTGCAATACACACTTAGTTGTATTTTTTCATAACTGAATCATGTCATAGTAATTGTAGAATGGATAAAAGAATGTCTCACATCACTCAAAATAAGCTCTACCCCACCCCAAGCAAAGCCTTCAAGAAGACAGCAAGAAATTGTCAAGACTTGTAAGGTCCATGTCTTTAAAATATCTAACTTTATTTCTGGTATCACAAGTACACACCCATTTTTAGTGTTAGGGTCATGGTAGAAACCATGAGGAAGAAAAGGCTCTCTGCCTCTAAGCACTTGAAATCCATTCAAAGGATCCTTGTGAAGAACAAAATTAAGTGTGGACCCAAGACTATAGGGTTTTCTATTTCTTCAGTTAAGCATCTTTAGTAAGTCTCACTGTAATCAAATTTTATATTGAGTCATTATTTAAAAGGAAAATGTGAAGCTCCTTACAAACTGTGTACCTTTCCTGTGTCCTCCAACAAAACACAGATTTTTAAGGTCTGGAGACATTTCCTCAAATGGTTACTAACCCATAGAAGGTCTTACATGAGTTCAAACTCTTTGTCTGGCCATCACAACCAGAAAACCATGAGCTAACAACCAAAATTGTCTTCCTAGGTTCTAAATATTTCCGAATCATAAAGTGAATTTGTCCTCGTCCCATGGTAAAACACGCTTACATGACACAGTTGGCCACACAGGCTATTTCCACTGATCATCCCACAGACACTCAGTCCTCCCCCTGTTTGAATTCCAGAGCTACCATCATTCTCTTCACTGGTTTTCTCCAAATTATAATGGAAATTTGTTCAAATGATTCGAATTTAGTAGATTGCTTTTTTCTTGTCTCATTAAGACCTTCACCATTATTTTGTCCATTTTCACCTCTACCTCTCTCTGCTTCTGTTTTTGAGAATTTTGCATTGGAATGAACATTTATCACATGGTAGTTGACTCTATTTACAGACACTGATGGGTTATAAGAAAGTCTTTTCTCTCGGAACACAAAACAGTGCTTTAAACCTAGTTTTAACCAGTCAAATGCTTTTTTTTTTCTTGAGCAGTAAAGCTTTAAATAGTCAGTATATAAGGGTAACTGAGAACTGTGGCCACACACTGCCTGTGACAGTAGACCCCTCAAATCCTCCAGCAACACAAGCAGCACTCTTTGTGTCACCAGCAATCCAGCATTTTCATTGTTCACACCCATTTTCCAAATGTATTTTTCCAAATCTGTTTTGTTTTTCTTACCTACAGAATCCTCAGAAATTTCAAATTTGCTTCATATGCTATAGCTTCTGTTGATAGAAACCAATGTGGATTTCTGTAACTTGTTATTCTTCATCTCTTTTTTTTTTTTCTACAGTATCCCTGGGATCATTTTCCTCTAATGATATTTAAATTACTTTCAAGCTTTCACCATCCACTCTTTCAATAAATTGTAATTGCTTCAAATGCTTTCTGATGTTCTGTTTCACTTCATTCTCTACTGGCTACCTTCTTCTCTGTCCGTCATATTGGCTGACACCTGAAGGTGTTGCCCAGATTAAAGCTGGATTTTTTTATTTCAAAAGATATGAATTAAAATTGGGCCATCCCACTTTTAAATTTTTTTAATTAAAAAGAATATCCCTCATAGGTCAATTCCAGATGTAGTCAGGTTGACGATCATGAGTGTCCATCACACTATTCCATTTCTTTAAAAATTTTCACAGACTTATTTAAAACCAGTCTATGCTTCTCTGTATAAACTGAAGTCTCTGTCATAATCTCAAAGTCATTTGCAAAGTCCTCAGATTTCTTTCAGCTTTCTTGGCCAATTTCTAAAATGTGGAAGCTCCTGACTGGGCCAACAGAAATTTCCTCAGATTTTCAAATGAATCATACACTCCTTTAGCTCACATACTAATTTAGCATAGCTTCCTAATTCCACAGGAATTCCGACCAGGCCAATTCCATTCACTGTTAAGGGGGTTTTACTTTCTCAAGAAAGCTTCACTTCCAATATAACATTGTGTTATCTAGTTGGAATACAGTCTGAAGTTGTAAATTAACTCTTTGAAATCTCATGGGGGGGGGCCTAGTTTTCCGTATAGATTTTTCCTAAGGTCTCCACACACTTCTTATTCTAGCTTATCTTTCTATAACTGGCCTCACTTTAATCCTTCTCATTCCAACTACAAAGCTCATGGTACCCCACACACACACCAAGTAAAATAAAATAAACAAGTAAAGGGGATTGGCTATCCTTTATGAGATGTTGATTAATGAACAACACAGATCTACAGGCAACTGCCAACACCTTGACTACCCCCAAAAGCATGATATTAATTCCTCATTGCTAATGATACCACATACCTGAATCACAGAACATAAAGAAATTGAACTGGAACTCAAGTGGACTCTTCATCCCTATTGGCTAGCTCTCATGATGCTAGAAGATGCTATGATTGCTGCTGAAAAAGAAAAGAAATATACAATCTCTCCCAGTATAAACTCTATGAGTTAGTTAGTAGAAAGTCAGATCGGATAATATATACCAACTGGTACAATAGTGTTGCAATGTTATGGGGCTAACAATCCACTTTATGATTGGACCTTTGGTCCACTCTATGAGATAGGACATATATATAGCATTGTAAAGGGGGCCAAGAACCTATGAATAGATCCAATAGTATTATACTGCTAGGTAGACATATACTAAAATAACTTCTAATCACATGTTGCTGTACCCATAATCCAAAGCATCTCTTGGCTCTCATCACAGAGACATAGAAGAAGGCAACTATGTTACCAGAGCCACTGAGCTATCTACAAAACTTTGAGAATGCTTTTTGTATATGACATCTCTTTCCTTTCAGGGACCTTTTAATCTTACCTCTAATTCTCACAGAAAGCCATTTTATTGCAGGAATTAAAAGAGCGTAGCAAACTTCAGCTAAATAATAAATAGATAGTCTTAGGGTTCTTTACTTCCTCAGTTTTGTTTACAGATGCCTGTCATGAACTAACTCATTATCACCTGTGTATCATGGCAAGAAGGTATGGAGTCTATGCTCGTTAAGCAACTGACTGCTTGATTAATGCTTGCGTATAGTCCAATAGGAAGCAAAGTTTCATTTTTATAGGAAAGCCTATAAAGTGGGTAAGAAAACATTCTTCTGAACAGAAGTATTCTTTCTTCCTCAGTGTAGGCATGTCATCTTCTGAAAGTGTGAACATTCCCTCAGTGTCAAGGAAGACTGGGGAAGGGTCTTTTTAGTAATACTTCTATTGACAGTAGCAGAAGCGCCATAAAAAATAGTAGCTAATCAAACGGTTTTGTTTTCAATACCAAATCATGGAAGTACTTTGACATTCATGATGGCTTTTTAAAAAATGAAATATGTGTTGATGAAATTTGGGAGATAATGTCAGAGCTGATCATAGAATAAGAGAGTAAATAATGTTATTAATGCCAACTAATAAAAATAATTTCTCATCTAAACATAACACAAAGTGAAAATCTTGAATTAGCTCTTAATTTGACTTCCATTTTAAATTTGCAACGAAAGAGAAAAATACATAATTCAAAGGTCTCTTGAAGACCTTGGCTTAATAAATGAGATCTCAGATTTTTTTCCTCTGGCATTCCTCACATTTACTTTTCATTCTTTTCTCATAAAATTAGCAAAGTAACTGTCATACCTAGGTAATATTTCCCACTTTTGGTTGAAGGGTCTCCCAGAATTTGCCCCTAACATTCTGCTTATGTTTCTGTGAGAAACCACAAAGCGATTTTCTTGAAAGCTATCAGAGCTTTCCGCATTATCCTTTATGGGCTGTGCAGAAACCATCTCACCTATTAGACATTTAACTAGAGTGTAGTCAAATAAGTTTTCTGTCCCCCTCCAGTTTCTGGAGTAAAATCTCTGTTCATAATCAGTTTCTGGTTTTAACTGACCCACAGGAGGTTCATTGTGGTCTACTTCAGTTGCCTTTTTAGTGTCCTGTTGATTGTCCAGACATTGGGAACATGCCCTGACTGCTTGTGTTCCCCTGGTACTCTCCACTGCATCCTAAAAGAACATGTTGTTACTTTGTACAGTGTGACAAGGCTATCTTGAGGACTCACACACCATTTATAATAGTACAGTTTATAATAGCATTTCCTGCAGAAAGAAGGTGCCTTTCTCAGAAAGAGAAGGATGGTTTCTACACCCAATTTACTTCTACAACTATAAGCAACACCCTTGTCTCTTGTCAGTAAAAGAACATAAAATAGAGCAGCAACCACAGTATAGAAATGATGTTATTCCCCTGCCCCAGAGTATATACTAAGGAAAAACCCACTAAAAGAGTTGTATGAATTATAAATGGAAGAAAGGCTCAGGGAGGTCCAATATACACTCATACACAACTGCACTTCACAGTTGGTCAAGAGAAGCCACTTGTACTGTGATGAAACAGAAAAACAACAGTTTTTTTTTCTTTCCTTACTGTAAACCACATTAAAAATGACATTAGGAGATAATAGAATGTATTAATCAGAAAAAAAACATTGCACTGGTGAAATTTTAGTATCAAATGAGGCAGTCACTCTAAAATCTGAAAAATATCGTGAATATGTTGACAATTTCAGAGAAATATCCATTTGAAAATAAACTACCCCAATAATAACTGCATGAATAAAAAGAGAAAGAATAACAGAGAACCTTGAGTTCTGAGCTCTTCCCAGTATAGGAGCAGAACTCTAAGGAAGAAGGAAAAGAATTTACAGAGCATTTAATGAAATGGGTATAATGGATGTAGGTTATATTCTGACACAAAACTTGACAAAAACTATTCCAGCTTTTGCTCTCAAAGAAAAGCTTCTGGGTTATGATGGAACTTGGTGTTATATTCTGCAATTCTCTCTGTAGTCTCTCCTTTAAAAAGTGAGTAGTCATTCCTAAGGAAAAGTCACACAGTGGTCAGATGGCACGCTCCATAAATTTTAAAAATTACTGGAAATGTACAGTGTGCATGCCTTCTGTTTTCTTCTCTTCCATTCTGTCTTCCTGGAAACTCCTTTGAATTAAACTGTGGTGGAGAATTTGGAGGATAAAGGGGGTCTGTTCTTTTAGGGGGAAAACATTATAGTATAGTTTTGAGAGAGAGAGAGAGAGAGAGAGAGAGAGAGAGAGAGAGAGAGAGAAGGAGAGAGTTCCAAGGAGAGAGAGGGAGGGGTGGGAGAGGTGGGAGGGAGAGGGAGAAAACAGAGACTGAAGGAGGAACAGTTGACTTGAAACCAAATTCTTATTAAGAAGTATGTATTAAGAGAAAGGAGGAAATAGAAAGGCAAAGACTCATCTGCATGATCCTAGTTAAGGGCCTTATGGAGGAGACAGCTTAAGTTATCTCAAAAAACTGGTGGGTTGCCCTGCTTGGCTGAGTTTGAATTGAATGTTCCCAAAGTAACATTTCACAAATAGGATTGCCCTTCCATTTCACACTGCTCGTTCTCGAAATAGCAACACCATTTAGCAATATTTCATATCAAGACAATTACATTGTAGAAATATTGTAGTCTTAGTGCTTCATTAAAATTAAAAAAAGTTAAATCCCTGTTTTGTTGAGCACAAGAAATGAATAGTAAATATTGATTTAGAATGAATGCAAACATTTCTCTAGGAGTGGATAATTACTGCCTTTCTATGCAAAACACTTAGATTTGAAGAAGCACTTCACTTACTTTGCCATGCAGTATACATTCTTTAGTACATTTTAAATTATACGTTGTCCTGGACAGTGTCTGCTCTATAATTTCTTGTGTCTCTACACCAGAGTCAGTATGTAATTTTAAACTACAAAGTTTGTGCCAACTAGGAGAATAGGCTTAACTCTTTCTCTTTGCTGGGCTCACAAATCCTCACATGAAGAGAGCTGAAAATCCAGATGAATGATCTCAAGCCCTGAGCACTTCATTCTTTTCTTTTGGGTTAACACAAATGCCACTGGTAACTGGTCACAGTCATAAAAACTTCAGCCCAAATACAGCATAAACTTATAAAATAAGGCTCAGACAATGCAAAAGACACAGAATAAATCATAAACATTAGGGATTTAGGATAAATTAAAATCTGCTTGTCTTTGTTAAATTACAGTCTCTTTTTAATTTTTTAAATTTTGAGATACTACAGTTATGTCACTTTAGTGCCCTTTTCCTCCCTCCAGAATCTCTCATATATGCCTCTTTGATCATTTTCAAATTCATGGCCCCCCTTCTCACTAGTTTTTATTATATGCATATATATATATATATATATATATATATATATATATATATATATATATATATATATGAGAAACCATTTGTGTATATAAAACTAAATAAGGGATCATTACACTTAGAATATGTTTCTTGTTTAAACTTTTCACTATTATTTTCCAGATAGCTAGAGAAAAGGCACTGATAAAATCATAGAAAGGAATAGATTATAATTACTTCAGTAGCATGTAGGTAAACAGTGAGTTCATTACTAAATTAATGTTGAAGTAATTTCTGAGTTAATGAATGCAGAAATAATAAATATAACAGTTATTAAAACCATTTTTAAAATCCTCCAGTAGTTGTTTAAAGTTCATGATGTAATGTTAAAATAGAAAGAGCAATGTAAATAAAATAAAAGCCAAGTGCGAAATGTGGACAGCACCGACGTTAGGATGAAGCAGAATGACTCCTTCACAGCATCCTAACTTTCTGACTGTGGGATTAAGTCCCATTTATTCACTCTGATTTCAATCTGAATGTAGCTTTCAATCTTTTGGGTATGTTAAAGTTTTACAACATATAAAAATAAGATCTAAGACAAGCAGCAATATTTTGATGAGACTATAAACTGTGTATGTCCTTGAAAAAGACAGATGAAGGATTAGCAAACTCTTGTGTCATCAAGCAGTGTCATTCTGCATCCCCTACACTCTTATGCTTATAACCAGTCCCTTCCAGATCTCACCTAGAAGGATGTGCCTGCCCCTGCACTGGTAAGGAGTGGGGTCATTAAAAACAACATTTTCAGGACCTTATCCAGAGGATCTGTGTGATCCAATGAGGCTCAAATAAAACCAGGTAAACTATCTTCTTAATGCACTATAATGCTTGTGGTTCAGTTAACACGATTCACAGTCTTTGTCACATCATTCTTCTAAGCTCAACTTTATTTTTACAGTGTGAACAGTATTTTTACTAGACATGGATCATGGAAGAAAGCTGAAGTCTACTCCAGCATGCTGAGAAATGTTCTTGCTACATGCATCAGTGTAACAACAAAAGCACGAATACTAATGACTTTTATTTATGCCAAACTAAAAAAAAAAAAAAAAAAAACAAACAAACAAAAAAAACAATTAAGAACAAAGTCTTCAATAATACACTTGACAGAGCTGCATTTTAAGGAACAAAAAGGTTCTGAGTTGCTCAAGTACTAACTGAAAGGGAAACAGGCCCAGAAATGATGAAAAGACCAGGAGAGAAGGCTAGAAGGATGCTACCTGTGTCAAAATGGGCCTCAGCTCTCACCTTGGAAATATACTAATGCTAGTATTTGAAAGAGAACACACTTAATCTGTAAAACTCTATGAGGAGTTTGCTGAGGAGAGGGGAAGGGAGAACAGGAGAGGGGAAGGAAAGACAGAGGGAAGGGGACAGGTGGGGAGGAAAGACGGGAGGTAGAAAGGAGAGGGAAGGGGTGGGAAGGGCAGAGGGGAGATGGATTGGGGAGGGGATAGGGGAGAAAGACAGAAGAGGGGAGGGGAGGAGAGGCTATTGTCAAGTATCAATCTCTAAGTCAGTTGACGAAGTTACCTGAGAATTATAGATGCTACTGAAACCGCAGCTCTGTTACACTAGGAAGAATGTTACCTGTCTCTAAGATGTGGCATCAGAAAATAGATGTTAGTATTCCCTCCTTTTCCAGTCAAAAGGTAGAAGCCTTCCTTGTCACTTTAGCCCAAGAAACATAGGCTATGCTGAGGGCCCTTGACCACTACAAATCACTCTCTTTTCTCCACTTGCTACATGGTTGTTTCAGTGAATTTACCTTTCTTCTTCCATCATGTGTGACAGGGAACACTGAAATACTATTTAGCATCCAATCAGGAGATCATGAAAGTTTCATATCAACTGCAAACAGGAGTGACTTATATACACTACAAAGATCACAAGTTGGACCTGAGTTGTAGCAATATAATAACAGGGAGAGTTTGGCTCTGGAATTCTTCTAAGAACGATAAGTATGTCTATAGCACACAAGAATGTGGCATCATTTCAGACAAGGGAGTTATAATGTTGTTCCTATATAATAGGTGAGGGGAGGACATCCAGAGAGGAGAACACAAGAGTAAAATCTGAGTGAGCACCTCCCATGCACACCTGAGGTAAAAGAGGGGTGTCATCATTGGGCACTGCCTCACATCAGACCATGTGTGCATTTGCTCTCCATGATTGCCAGCTGTAGGATCTTCTGTGAAGCAAGGAATTTGTGTTGTCATGTGGCAACAGACTGCCTGAAATGAATTTGTCATAAAGGAAGATAATAGAAAAGGGAAGAGGAGAATTAAAGAGAGGAAGAAGGGAAGGGAGGGAAGGGAGGGGAGGGGGTATGGGAGTAGAGGGAGTGGCAGAAGAGTAAAGACAGGGGAGAGGAGGGAAGGGAAGAAGAGAGGAACGGAGGGCAGACAAAGGGCAAGGGAAGAAGAAAAATGGGGCAAAAAGTAGCTGTCTAAATTCCTAAAAGCATAAGAAATGTAAAAGAAAGTTTGAGTAGATTTTCATCATTTTGAAGACACTCCATTAATTTAAAATTAGTTAACTTTTGATTCCAGGTTTTCAGTAACTTTGGGAAAATGAAGTAAACACAAGAATTGTTGTTCATTTACTGTTACTTGAATCAGTAAGAATGAGAAGAGCAAATTTTCTTATTTCATCTCTAAAGAGAATTTTTATTAGATATTTTCTTTATTTACATTTCAAATACTATCCCGAAAGTTCCCTATACCCTCCCCCTGCCCTGCTCCCCTACCAACCCACTCCCACTTCTTGGCCCTGGCATTCCCCTGTACTGGGGCATATAAACTTTGCATGACCAAGGGGCCTCTCTTCCCAATGTAGGCCGACTAGGCCATCTTCTAATATATATGCAGCTAGAGATACAAGCTCCGGGGGGTACTGGTTAGTTCATATTGTTGTTCCACCTATAGGGTTGCAGACCCCTTCAGCTCCTTGGGTACTTTCTCTAGCTCCTCCATTGGGGACTCTGTGCACCATCCTATAGATAACTGTGAGCATCAACTTCTGTATTTGCCAGGCACTGGCATAGCCTCACAAGAGAGAGTTATATCAGGATCCTTTCAGCAAAATCTTGCTAGCATATGCAATAGTGTCTGGGTTTGGTGGCAATTATGGGATGGATCCCCAGGTGTGGTAGTCTCTGGATGGTCCATCCTTTCGTCTTAGCTCCAAACTTTGTCTCTGTAACTCCTTCCATGGTGTTTTGTTCCCTATTCTAAGGAGGAATGAAGTATCCACACTTTGGACTTCCTTCTTCTTGATTTTTTTCGTGTTTTGCAAATTGTATCTAGGTTTCTGGGCTAATATCCACTTATCAGTGAGTACATATCAAGTGACTTCTTTTGTGATTAGGTTACCTCACTAAGGATGATATCTTCCAGATACATCCATTTGCCCAAGAATTTCATAAATCCCTTGTTTTTAACCCAAACTTCCTAAGAGGCAACCAGGAAACACTCTGCTAAAAGGATCAGCAGTGAGCAGCCACAGCAGCTCGAGCTTAGGATTTATATTATACGCCAGTCATTATGAACTTGCTGTGAAATATTTATGTTAACTCTTTCTAGCTTCTTACAACCAACTGCATGGATCTGTTTGATTTATCTTTGTACGGTTGGGAAATCCGAGGCTTAGGCACGATAAACAGTTTTCATAAAGCCACAAATGAATTGGAACCCAGACTCTCTGTCCCCACTCACCCATGCTGTGACCATCGTGTTCAGCTGTGCAAGCATACCACAACCCAAATATGAATGGAATTCTTGTATTTATCTTTATCTTCTGCCTAAGTCCAGAATGAGAGGGGAGAGGGGGAAAAAGCTGTTTCCTCTGCCAGCAGCACCTTTGACTGCTATATACTTCAGCAAGCTGCTCTCTTATACAAAGCATAGTGAGAACTTCATTCAGTACTAGAGATTCCACAAGCCCTGTCCAGCTAGAAGCAGATCCCCCCCCCGCCACACACACACACACACACACACACACACACACACACACACACACACACTAATAGAAGATGCAGGATATATTCTTAGATTTCAGTTCACAATCTATCCAGCAGTTACATGTTTCTTAGGATGACAGCAGTTAAAATTCCTGCCTTTTTCCATACCCTGGGCTTGACATGCCTCCTTCTCTAGTCTTTGTTTTGGAGCATCATTTCAGAAAGCTGAGCACACAAACGAATGTGACTTCTGCAGAAAGCACTCTTACTATCAGGAATAATGCATGAGAGTGTGGGGAGAGTTGTTCAGGTATTCAGAAAATATGCTTTGTCTTACCCAACTTGGTCATTCACTTCCTTTCTGGATATTTGGATATTTAAGTTGGTCATAAAATACCCACAAGATCTTCAATCTTAATTATAAAGCTTGAGGGAAAAAAAAAACTGTCCAGTGGAAATTATTTTCAGGTATAAAATTAGAAACTTCTTTCAACTCCTTTGCCAGGATTTGCATAACTTTGAAGACAAACAAATCAGAAGATTAAAAAAAAATACCATATAGTGCAGATTAGAAGAAACGTCCACCAGCCTGGTGCCAGTTTCTTGCTATGACTTCCAGGGGAGAGCTACATCACCAGGACTGTGGAGGAGGTAGTCTAGAGGGAAAATCTCCCCAGACAATCCAGGGTATCATCTCAGCTTCTATTTCCCTTGCAGAATGGCTTTGTTTTCTCACATCAATGAAACAGAATGTGGATCCCATGATCAAGTTGGCAGAAGCTGCACTCCCTACCTGGATGCTCGCAAATTGTAAATCACAACTTTACAAGGATTTAACTTTTCCCTTTCCAAAATAATCAAATATTGTGGTGAGGGGACCACTAATCATGACAAAAATATACTGCAAATTCTTTCTTTTGGTGCCAAGTCCAATAAGGTCTTTGAGTGAAATTAAATTCAGGATCTTACTCCAAACCACAGCTTCCCTTGGGGATGTGCAAGTCTCAAGTGGGGGCTGAAAGGCCAGTTGTATCAAAGCCCAGGGTTACAACAGCTTTACAAAGTTTCCCTACCCCCCCCCCCCCTTAAACTGCTGCCTGTAGTACAAATAGCTGGGGCCACTGCTTTCCAACTTTTATAATCAAATCATACTTTCTATGTTCTGCTCTTAAAAGTAGACCAGTAGTTGACTTCTCTTATTTTCTCACAGTTTTTGTTTATTTAAACCTACTCTATGCTGAACTCCAGGGAAAGGAAAGACATTGAGAGAGAGAGAGAGAGAGAGAGAGAGAGAGAGAGAGAGAGAGAGAGAGTATTGGGAAATGAGTGGGAAGATGGAAGAAAGAGTGTAAAAAGTAGAGGGTGGAGTGTACAAAATAAAGAGATGTATACATAGAGAGAGTGATGTCTGTTGTGTGATAAGCAATTACTCTGCCCATCTAAGATCTTCAGTATCACAAGAATCAGAAATGAAAAAAAAAATGAGATCATCCTGAATGCCCTGCACAACACAGCATGAGACTCTACAGTACATTATCTCATCTGAGTGTTTTTAATATGTTTAAAGAATAGCCAATGATAGTATCATTTCATTTTATTTCTTACTCTATCTTTCCTGTCTAGTATAGGACACATTATTTGTAAGGATGTTTTGAGGTGGCTCTTCGGAGAAACATTTTGAATACTCTATGAGGAAATAAAGTAACCTTCATGCTGGCCAACAGCTATGTTGTTGAAGGTCACTCCGGAAGACTATGTACAGTGAGTTTTAATAGACCCAAATTTTACCACAGATAAGGAACTAGTTTCACTAGATGTATTTTTAATCTGGTGCACTATAGCATAAACATGACTGTTTCAGTGTGTATACACATTCAGGCAAGGTGCATAAAGATTTTTATTTAGTTCCTTTATGTTCATTAACTAATACAAATAGTGGTCTAATCACAAAGTCAACAAAAATTTTGAACCATTAATCAAGAAAACACTTAAAGGAATAATTTTATACAACCTATATGATTCAGCAATATACATACAAGTCAACAATCTACATCCAAGCTAAACATTCTGTGATGTAATAATAAAATGTCAGAAATCATAGACATCTCAAAATTACAGATACAGGTAGAGATGAAGATATTTAATAATTATACACGCTCTAAAATACAATAGGAATTTTATTAGCCAGATAATACTTGCTGATATAGGAAATGTATAAATATCAACAGCAAACACTGTAGTACTCAATGGCTTGATTGCAAGAAAAATTGAATTGTGAAAATGCAGTTTTCTTTTTCAAAATACTGTTGGCCATTTTCCATTTGTATCTTACTTGACAAAGAAATCTGTCTCTTCTCTCACTATTTAATTACACTGAGTATTCAGCTCCTCTGCTGATCCCTAGCTTGTCTCAGAAATCCGCCATCATAAGTCTTTCTCTGTCTCTGTCTATCTCTGACTCTCTGTATCTATTAATTGATCTCTCTCTCTCTCTCTCTCTCTCTCTCTCTCTCTCTCTCTCTCTCTCTCTCTCTCTCTCTCTCCTCTCCTTTGTTCTTATTTTTTCCTTTGGTTTTTTGAGACTGGGTTTCTCTGTATAGTCCTGGCTGTCCTGGAACTCACTTTGTAGACCAGGCTGGCCTTGAACTCAGAAATCCACCTGCCTCTGCCTCCCAAGTGTGCGCCACCACGCCTGGCCTCTCCTTTGTTCTTAATCTCTCTCTCTCTCTCTCTCTCTCTCTCTCTCTCTCTCTCTCTCCTCTCCTTTGTTCTTATTTTTTCCTTTGGTTTTTTGAGACTGGGTTTCTCTGTATAGTCCTGGCTGTCCTGGAACTCACTTTGTAGACCAGGCTGGCCTTGAACTCAGAAATCCACCTGCCTCTGCCTCCCAAGTGTGCGCCACCACGCCTGGCCTCTCCTTTGTTCTTAATCAATCTCTCTCTCTCTCTCTCTCTCTCTCTCTCTCTCTCTCTCTCTCTCTCTCTCGTGTGTGTGTGTGTGTGTGTGTGTGTGTTTAGCAGGGAAGAAGTTTTGAATTTTTAACAATTATATCATAAGTGATTGAGTGTTATTCCTGTTTATATGTCTGTGCACCACATACATGTCTGATGTCTGAGAAGACAAGAAGAGAGTATCAAATTCCCTCAAGTTGTGATCTTTCATATAGTTATTATATAAACTGCTTAGAATAGAACCTGGGTCTTCTGAAAGAGTAGCCAGGTTCTTTAAACCACTGAATGATCATTCCCACTGCCTTGAATGACTTTTCAAATCAAGTACAAAAGTCTTTCACATATCCAGTTTTCTATTAACCTATTAAGCTGCCCTAGGCAAGTTTTAGGCCCAGAGCTTCAATAGTTGCATGGAGAAAACGATTAATGATACATTATAAATATGTGAGCTAAATAACTATTTCCTTGATGTATGCCATATAGTAGGTACTAGTAGCTTTCAGGTTTTTTCTCTTAATGTACCAAAGGTAAATGGATATTTTGTGTATGTGTGCAAGAGATAGATGCATGTACACATGGGTATGGAAGTCATATATCAACCATGGATAGTGTTCCTCAGGTTCTACCTCATTTCTCCTTTTCAACATAGTGTTTGTTTTAATTATTTGTAAATTTCACAAAATACATCATGATTACACTTACTTCCATTCATCCTAAGTACATCCCCCAGCACATATTTTTGAAACCTTCTCCTAGCAAAGAAGAAGAAGAAGAAGAAGAAGAAGAAGAAGAAGAAGAAGAAGAAGAAGAAGAAGAAGAAGAAGAAGAGGAGGAGGAGGAGGAGGAGGAGGAGGAGGAGGAGGAGGAGGAGGAGGAGGAGGAGGAGGAGGAGGAGGAGGAGGAGGAGAACAAGACAGAGATCAAGAATAACAGGAAAGAGGAGGAAGAGGAAGAAGAGGAAGAAGAGGAAGAAGAGGAAGAGGAGGAAGAGGAAGAGGAGGAAGAGGAAGAGGAGGAAGAGGAGGAAGAAGAAGAACAAGAAGAACAAGAAGAAGAACAAGAAGAAGAAGAAAAAGTCGTCGTCCATTCTGTGTTGGACTAAATACTCACTAGAGCATGGTCAAACTCCCAGTGGCCAGGCCCCTATAGAAAACAAAGTCCTTCTGCATGCCACCTCTGCTAGAATCATCAACTGTGAAGAGGGTTCCTATCATAATTTTAAGAGTTATTTTCAATGGCTTCCTTTCTACATTGTTTTCTTGGAGCAGTAGGGGATGATAAGAAGTTATCACAGAAGGTTTCCATGCCTCTTATTCTCAACTGTGAGTCTGCAGCCATCTATACCACTGAAAAAGAAGCTTCTTTGCCTTTTACAATCAGAGCATGAATCATGGATTTCATGGTCTCTGGCGACAGCTTGGATCACAGAAATATATATGGCTCCTGGGAGCAGTGCAGACTGTGGACCTCAACATGGGCTCCAGTGATAGTACTAACTATGGACATTGGCACAGTCGTCAGCTGGAACAGGACCAAGGACACCATAATGGCCCTCCTAGGCAGCCCAGGCCACAGATATCAACATGGACGCAGCATAGACCACAGACATCAGCATAGCACAGACTATAGGTGTCCTCCTGGCCTCTGGTGGTAGCCTGCCCCACTGGCTTAATATATGGACCTTGGACAGCAACACAGCGTGGGGTGGCAGCAAACACCGGAAGGATCCCTGGCTATACCAAGGACCACAGATATTATCATGGTCTCCGGGGCAACATTGACAGTGTGTGTCTTTCCAGGAAGTCCAATCGAGAAAATGAATCATTCTTCATCTCAGACATCTTGTCATTGTTCAAAGTAGAGGGATTGTGCGCCTGGGCAGTATGCTTGACAGCACAACCTGCACTAGCTCCGGTCTCTACATGCCACACCGCCCCCCCCCCCCACTCCCTACTCAGCAATAGTATGTTCCCCTGTGCACCACGGGCTTCCCCACCTGTCATTGCCATTGCACCTCCAGTTCCACCACTCTGCCCTGCATATAAGCCACTGTTTCCCAAAGTGGCATTTCAAACTGCAGTATGTCACACAGTACGTTCTTTGCCCAAACGGCTATATAAGCAAATGCTCATTGCAAGGAGTCAGGGGTCTGGTTCAGGGTTCCGAGTTTCTGAAGGACCATAAATACTGAATCATCACTGAGACTTGATGTGGATATCCTGCCGTTGTCCAGAGTCAGGGTGATCTTGAGGCCGATGTGAGGAAGGCGGGATCCTAGGGAGCTCTAGTCTGCTACATACCACCCCACGCCTGATGCAGGACACCCTGAGGTTCATTCCTTAGACAGGGCCGTTGTGCTTCCAAACTGGGGGGCAGTCCAACTGCCCTCTACTCTCCCCCCAGCAGGGCACACAGCAGATGCTGTTCCTTGCTGCAGGCTGGCCCTGTTAAATAATGCCATGTTCTTTGTTACAGCCTCACTTTTTCTTATCACTACCCTCATGTGTCATCATTCTCCCCCACGGGCAGGGCTCTGCTATGATGACATCCTTCATTCCAATTTCGGGAATCAACTTTTTAAAGGCATCCTCCTATAGGACCTGCCTATTTTAGGTTGTTCCAGGGATACAGTTGGTCGTGCAGACTCCTCATCTCTCTGGGCATGGCATAGTTCCTCCACTATTTTCTTCCTTGTTTTCTTCCTTGTTTTCTTTCTTTCTTTCTTTCTTTCTTTCTTTCTTTCTTTCTTTCTTTCTTTCTTTCTTTCTTTCTTTCTTTCTTTTCTTCTTTCTTTCTGTCTGTCTGTCTGTCTTTCTTTCTTTCTTCCCATCTTTCTCTTCTTCCTTCCTTCCTTCCTTCCTTCCTTCCTTCCTTCCTTCCTTCCTTCCTTCCTTCCTTCCTTCCTTCCTTCCTTTCTTCCTTCCTTCATTTTTTTAATAAAGGATCTCTTGGCTTGTAACTCCCTGGGTAGTCCAGGATTACCTGGATAGCAAGCTCCCAGGAACTGCCTATCTGTGACTCCACTATAATGACCTTACAGGTGCATGCCACCACATCTGGATTTTTTTTTACATGTGTTCTGGGGATCAAAGTAAGTCCCTTATGTTTGTTTTTCGAAGATTTTATTAGCTGGGCTATCTTCTAAGCCCAGTGAAGGTTATTTTTAACAACACATCTATTTTAAAAAGAAAGGCATCATTTGAAGTGACAGAAAAAATAAATGTATCAAAGATTAAGTCTATCACTAATCATCTCTGTCTTTATTCCAGGCAACAATGCCCTGCTTATAACAGTAGTAAATAATGGTGGATATATTACTCTTCAGGAAGAGGAGCCAAATTTGCCCTAAAACAACAAAATGTGTGTGTGTGTGTGTGTGTGTGTGTGTGTGTGTGTGTGTGTACGAATGTATGTGTGCACATTTGTGTGTATATGTGTATATAGGTTTTGTGGGTATATGTAAAATGGATGTGTGTATATAAATTGAACTTGGTTTACTTAAAATTTTGCCTTCCATTAAATGCATCCTCTCTGAGAACTGTGAATATTTTGTATGGAAACAAACTTATTTACCTATTGCTGGAATGATATTGTACGTTTGTTTAGCTGATAATTTATAGAGTCACGGACAAGCCCAGTCACAAGCTCTGTTTCACAATGGCAACTCCACCCCCCTCTTTTACTCCCTTCCTTTCTTTATTGCTATATTGTCTATCTGTCTTTTTCTCTCTCTTTTTCTCTCCATATATCCCTCTCCATTTCTCTTTCCTTTCCATTCTTCCTCTCTTCCTTCATTTCCCTATTCCTCCTTCCTTCCCCCTCCATACCTATCAAATTCTTCTTGATAGGCCAAACACTAAATGCATTAAAACATGGCATGTGCATGCTCCCTGTCTGTGCTATAATGTCTTTTTTTCCATATTCAGATACTCTATTTTACTTAATCCCTGGCACATAACTGATACTCACTATATGTTCATGAAAAAAAAATGAAGGCCTGAATATTTTGGAAAATACTGCTCCTAGGAGAGACTGTAACCTCAGGGGAAGTGGCTCTTTTCGGTCGTCATATCTCTCTGCCAACACAATTCTTGGAAGCATAGAAGATGTACTTGGTGAATCACTGTATCCAAGAAAACCAGACAGTTCAGAGGTTGCCCTATGATGATGCTCTAAGCACAGGACCTCTGTGGTCCTTGCTTTTCTTAAAGATAAAATGCATATTTTTTTTAAATTGGAAAATCTCTCAGGCCCATCCCACTCTGGCATTCTCTATGTGAAGCAATCTCATCTTTTAACTTTTCTTTCTGCACACATGAAATATTCCATAACAGAATGTTTTATTTGGCAATCCAAGATACTTCTCTCAAAGAGCACCTGGAAGGTCTACTCGTAACTCCATCTTAATCACCACCACCAGGAACTGGAACAATATCCTTCAGTTCCCCACACCTCTTTCCTCTGCTAGATTCTTCTTCACTTCCCACCTTCTACCACAATACAGCCTTGCCTTGCACAACACTAAAGCCCAGGAATTCCACCCACACAGCAGTGCAAAAACCTGAGCCAGAAGAGCTGTATTAGGTCATGCAGACCGCACCCATTTCGTGGCAGAAATGAGTTCTTTCTGACATTTCAGCTCCAGCATGCAGCCCTGTAGCACCAGTTTTTGTGTATGTTTAGAGTAATAGTTTATAAGAGTTTTGGGATTCGTCAAGAATTAAAGTTACATACAAACTTACATTGCTATTTTGTTTATTATTAAGGTGTGTGTGGGTTTTTTTTTTCTTTAAATCTTCTTGGGAATCATTGCAAGAACATTTCTCAATTAGAGAATTGGGGCCATAGCCTTTAGACCTGATTTCTACTAAAATTGATACTCAGCTTTGCCAAACCTGGCTGAGTAATTTCCTGCAAATGGACAGTAGAAAACAAAATTGTATAAACAATTGTAATATTATCTAATATACTATGTTCACTCTAATGATATGTTTGCTTATACAACTTAATGTTGTGCCAAGAAACACACCTGAATAAAAACAAATATTAAATACCTTTGGAATTTGTGCTAACCAGTTTTATATCAACCTGATCCAAGCTATAAAGGAGTGAACCTCAATTGAGAAAATACTTCCAAAAGATCCAAGGCAAACCTATAGGTTGATGTGGCAGGACTCAGCCCATTGTGAGTAGTGCAACCCCTGGGTTGGTAGTCCTGGGTGTTATAATAAAGTAGGCTGAGTAAGCTATGGGGAACAAGTCAGCAAGCAGTACTCCTCTATGGCCTCATAGAGGAATCAGCTCCTGCCATCAAGCTCCTGTTTCAGTGTCTGTCCTGCCCTTACTTCTCCTGATAATGAGCAGTGATATGAGAATATAGAAAAATAAACTCTTTCTCCCAAGCTGCTTTTGGTCAAGGTGTTTCATTATGTAAATATAAACCCTAATTAATACAAAATTCCACCCAAATACTCGGGGAACATTGAGCCATTCCTTTAGTAAAAAAGACAATGTCGTTTTTTCTCTCTGTTAATATGGAGCACAGAGCGAGAAGCGTAACCCTAACTCTGTCCATGCCTCTATGGCTTTCTTCTCTTAAAACATTGAAGGCAATAGCTTGGGATCTTTTTTCAAGCACGCAAACAAAATTAATAATATTACACTCATTTTACAGGGTCAAAACTTTTATTATTGGGAAATAGAACCTGTGGTCATTGTTATCATAGAGTCTGGGAATGTCAGGCTTTCTGCTGAACAGTAACTCCTCCTGCTACTCACAAGTCACATTCTTTCAATGAATCACTGGTCAAAGGCCTCAAAAAGAAAAAAAGAAGTTAAAACAAAAAGTAAAATACATTTAAATGTGTAACAACAATACAATATCTAGATTAGTTGTTTATTAGTTGATTATTAGTTCTCTCTTCGCTGCTGTAATTTTTAAAGATTATTTTTATGTTTATGATTTCTCTTTTTACCTACAGATATGTATATATACCACATGCTTGCCTGATACCTGCAGAGGCCAGAAGAAGGCATCATATTTTCTAGAACCTGAGATACAGAAGATTATGAGCTTTCATGTGGGTTTTAATAACTGAACCCAGGTCCTCTGCAAACGTAGCAATTCTACATATCTAGAATTCCACAAAAGAAAAGGCTACATGTCTAGGAGATGTAGCAGATTCATAGCTGACTTCAATTGGCAATATAGAGCCACCTCTTTAGTTTCCTTTCTTATATAATAAAAGGAAAAAGGCAGAGAAAAATCAAGACGTGAAGCCAGTTAAACAAATGTTTAAGAAATAGGTGCTCTGTTAAGTTATTTCTTTGATAATGGATTTTGGAGTTTCATAAGCTGAAAGTATCTTGATTTTTTAAAAAAGGCCTTTAATGATATCTCAGAGTACAGGGTAATGGTAGTCTACTTATAAACAGGACAAATAATGGAAAAGAACCCAGTCACAGCCTATACCTGGCAATGATCCTCAACTTCAAATGAATCCAATTGCACAGAATCCAGACAAGATGATGCACAAATATGTTCTACTTAGAAATTTCTAATTCTTAGTGAAATAAATTCACATTTTCAAGGGATGGACGGTTAAAAAAAAAAAAGAACCCTAGAAACAGATTTTGTATCAAGAAAGAGAAAAGTCTGGATATAAAATGGCATAAATTATTTTAAGGTTATTGGATAAGAGGCCGAGTGCTTAACAAAAAGTAAATAGAGATTTCAAAATCTTTAAAATTATAATGATCATAAATGAATATGTGGAGATCACTGTCAAAATTGTCCTACTAGGACTCATTCATCAAAGTAATTCAGATATTAAATATAATATGAAACAGCAAAACTTATGAATACTTACCAAACTATGAATTCTTTATTTCTTCATTTGCCACCTGTGTCTGATTGAATCTAGACAACCTATCCACTATTGATCCAGAAAATTTGATGTTAATAACTCTCAAGGACACCAAAACTAGCCAATTGTCCTTTCAAGTTCACTCTGTGACACTGAACTTGACAGGAAAGTTGCCTGGATGCCTGCAGTGAGACTTCAGAGGCTTCACGCTGGCTCAGCATGAAGACTCTGTAATCAGCTATTGCTACCTATTATGGCCAGAGGAAGAGATGGAAAAGTGGCAGAGGCCAATAGATTTAACCTTGATTTGCAGAGCCTGCCTATTATTCTCAGCTTATACTTGCGAACCTGGGATGCAAGGAGCTTACAGGAGTACAAATTTGTATAACCACTTTGGAAATCAATTTGCAAGTTTCTCAGAACACTGAAAATAGTTTACCTCAAGACATAGCTATAGCACTTCTGGGCATATGCCCAAAAGTTGCTCCATCATACCACAAAGACACTTGCTCAACTATGTTCATACCAGCTTTATTCATAATAGCCAGAAACTAAAAAACAACCTAGATGTCCCTCAACTGAAGAATGGGCAAAGAAAATGTGGTATATCTACATGATAGAATACTATTCAGCAACTAAAAACAAGGACATCATGAATTTTGCAGGCAAATGGATAAAACTTGAAGATACCATCCTAAGTGAGGTAACACAGTCCCAAAAGGACAAGTATGATATGTATTCACTGATAAATGGATATTAGCCATAAAACACAGGTACCATGTTACACTCCACACACCCAAAAGAAGCTAAAGAAGAAGGATAGAAGAGAGGATGCTCGAATCTCACTTAGAAGAGGGAATAAAATAGTCAGAGGAGGCAGATGGAGGGAAGAAATGGGGAGGCATTTGGGATCAGATGTGGAAAGGGACAGGAGAGATGGCCAGAAGGCCATGAGAATGAATGCAAATATGCAACTGATGAGGTTGAGGAGGTAGAGGGGCATCTTTGGGAAGAGACAGAAGCTTTGGATGAAGGAGGTACCTAAGAATTAATGGGAGTGACCTTAACTGTATCTCACAGTATTGGGGATATGCAACCTGAAGAGATACCACCTGTAGCTAGGCAGGAAGCTCAGTAAAGAGATAGGAACACCAAAGCACCTGCAAAACTTTCAACCCCAAAATTATCCTTTATATAGGAAATCCAGGGAAAGGGGATGGAGCAAAGACTGGGAGAATGGCCAACCAATAAGTGGCCTAACTTAAGACCCATTCCATGGGCAAGCACTGATCCCTGACACTTTTAATTATACTGTTATGCTTGAAAACAGGTGTCTAGCATGGCTGTCCTCTGAGAGGCTCCACCCAGAAGCTGAGTACCCTCCACTCAGAAAGATGTAGACATGTACATCTAAACAATGGGTGGAGCTTGGAGACTCTTAAAGAAGTTTAGGGAGAAGAATTGTAAGCCTAGAAGGGGATGGGAACTCCACAGGAAGACCAGCAGCGTCAACTAACCTGGACTCTTGGGGCTCTTAGAGGCTGAACCACCAACTAAAGAGGATACATGTGCTGGATCTAGGCCTCCCTGCACATCTGCTAAATATATGCAGCTTAATTTTCATTTGGGTTCCAAACTAATGGAGTAAGGGGCATCCAAAAGCTGTTGCCTGTCCGTGGATATGTTCTTCTATCTGGACTTCTTGTCTTACCGCAGTGGGAAAGAATTCACCGAATCCTTCAGAGACTTGATGTGATAGGATGAGGAGATAACCAGGAGACCCACCCGTCCTCTCAGAGGAGAAGGGAAGTGGGATGGGTTGACTGTAGGATGGTGGTGACTGGGTTGGGGACAATAGGCAGGATGTGAAATGAATAAATTAAAAATTTTAAAATGAAATGAATAATCCTCCCCCAAAGAATAAAGATCTAGAATTTTTAATCCAAAGGGAAGAAGACAAGGAAATATTTTCCAACATTATATTCCAAAGGCTGATTATCTGCAATTGCACAAAATAAGAGGCTCCGTATCTAATAAGTGTAATGAATTCACAGCTTACTTTGATAGTAATGTAGTTGTAGCATGAATCAATTCATTCTAACAAATCTTAATGTTTCAGCATATTCTTAAACTGTTCAAGCTCATAATTCCCATCTTGAAAAAAAAAAAGATTTCTTACTAAAGATCTCTTTCTGCAGAACTTAAGGTTACACATATACTTCTTATCCTATACCCCTTCCTTGGGCATTTTTCCTCTGTTTAAGGAGTTTATAAATCTACCCACCTTATCCCATTTACTGTGATACTGAAACTACTAATGAAGTGTGGAGGGGAGCCATTAACGCCCCCGCTTCTTTAAAGGTCTATACCAGAATGCCCTTGTGTGATCTCAGGTTCTCAGACATAGGTGCTTAAAGCTTACAACAAGAGGTATGGAATATCCATTCAGCCTGGCATTACGTTTTATAACCACCTCCAATATGAATTTACTTCTCAGAAATCCAAATGATCCTGGCCACCAAAGTTTACTGCAGACATAATCATCTGATATCATGTATCTATACCAACCAAAAATATCCTATTTCTAAATGAGAATTTTTTTTCACTTAAATATTCCTGGTTATTCTAGTTATGTTTCTACCTTTACCTTGTGTTTGAGTATGCTTATTCTAAAACTTATTTGAATGGATTTGCAAAGACTAAAAAGCAACGGTGTCATTGGGCAGAGTAGAGCCTGCCTCTATAATCTGCTGCTCAAGAGTTGGATTCAGAAAGACCCCGAGTTAGAGGTCAACTCAGCAACACAGTGAGTCTCTGAGTCAAAGGATACAAACAAAAGACAAAAAGTAATAGTAAACAAAACTGGAGAGAGAGGGAGGGGGAGGGGGAGGGGGAGAGGGGGAGAGAGAGCATTGCTTCACCACAATGACTCTTGAGACCCATAAAGACAACTGTAGAAAGTACTGTGTGCATACTTGGATCCTTCCATTGTATGTTTTAGGACCATCTATATTGTTCACAAGAAGATCAATGGCACAGTTCTATTTAATATGAACTATCCTCTTAAAAAAATATCATGGGCTAGGGGAGTCATGGGGCATATTTTATGACTTTGACTGCTTCGCCTCTCCAGATGCCCACTGAAGAGATGTTTTGGCTCAGGTTCACCTATCATGGCAGCATGAGCCCATGGGGACCCATGGAAGGTTGTAATGAGGGCTCCATTAACCACTTTCATTATTTCAGAAGGCCTAAGGGAATTACACATTCACCAATAATAAAGCTGCTGAAGCTAAAGTGTCAAATTACTTTGCTTTGGGGCAAAGTCTTATCAATTTCAAGTGAAAACTGGTATTACCTCATGCAGATGAGTGCCTCTGATTGGCAACTCTGTACGCATCTAATTAATAAAGTGTGAAATAAAAGGAAAATAGAATTGATTTGTTTGGACATTAAAATTTTTTCTAAGCATAGAGTTCCAGACATAGAAGGAAAGCATAGAGGACCGATGTACCTCAGGTGTTTAATGTCACTGGAATTTCTTTGCTAGTGTTGTGGATGGCAATATAAAACTAAAAGCTACATTCAGGTACAGGTGTAAGCAATATGCAGACACTATTTTTTTTCCACCATCATGGTAGCAATATTAGGCTTATATAAGTAAGTGCCCAAACTTAGATTCTAAACTAAGACATGAAGACTTTGAGACAGAAGGTTATCCACACATTATGGCCATGAAAACTCTTTGGTTAAAAGCCTATTTTATATTATAACAAAAATAACTCAGTGATGTTATCATTTGTAAAACCCAAGACATTAATATTTTCTTTAAACTTTTTGGTAAGATTTTTTAAAAACTAAACCCTCATGTTAGTAGCTTTCTAGAACAATATCTAAAATAAAGTCAGTATTAATAACTGACTTAAACTACAAGGCTTTCTTTCCACCCCCGAACATACGTCAAAATCCTGAGGCCACTCTTTTCTCCTAAATTAAACATGAATTAAACATAGCAGTAAAAATAACATCATCTATCAATAGTCTAAGAATTCAAGCTCTGCCTAAAATTAAGCTGTGAGCTCACCATTCTCAACATGAATCTGATGTCTCAGGGCACACCCAGCTTAGGCACAGGAACGCAGGCACCTGAGAGCTGCCAGGGACGTTTTCCGAGTCTTCTTCTTTTTTAAATCTTTGGAAATACTCTTGAGAGACTGGTAATGGACTAGCAAATCTGTGTGCATAGACACAAACTTTATATGACACCTACGTGAAGAAGCATACTGGTGTGTAATATAGTTGTGCCTGAGTAAAACTCCTCTTTCGTGGAGGAGAGCAAACCACAAGAGCTTTGGAGTATACACCTCTAAATAAAGTAAGAGAGGGCCATTGTTAATCTCACTACTATTTAAGAGTTAATGAGAGATTTGCACCTGTACAGCTGTTGTGGACTGAAGCTTGCTTGTGGAGTGAATGTGTTTCCTGCTTGAGACAGTTGTAAATGCCTTGAGTAAAAACACTGAGGACTGCTAATGGATAGGTTTATTTTAAAGCATGCCATCTGCTATCAATCATAGAGAAGTATAGGAAGCAAGTTTGGCTGGGCTCCCTCCTTGTGAGCCTGATAAAGACAGGGCTCCAGGACTCAGGAACATTGAGTCCTCCAGAGAATAAAACATCAAACCTACTCAGCAGCTCCACTAACAATAATAAAAATGCCTCTGCCTAAAGGTGACATTCTGAATTTACGATTATTTGTGTCTATAAAGTGTATTCTTTGGCTCCTGACTCATTCTGACTGTCTCACTCTGAGAACAATACATTAAGCCTGCCTGAAGTAAATGGAAATCCTATCCTTTTATTAAACCAGCAGCCAGTACCTGAGCTGATCTAATGCCTGTAGGAGAGCAGAAAGATTTTCTGCTCTAGTCTATGCTTTTTAAAAGACTTTATAAGAAAACTACAAATGAGATGCATATTAATATCCTAAAGGATAATCATGATATGGGCAAGTTTATGCTTCCAAGAAGACAAAACAAAACAAAATGAACTAAAATGTCAAATTAGACTAAACTTAACTAGTCTATTATGACGACACAAATGGAAAATTCCATATTACACAATATGTCACAGAAAAACAGAGAACGAGCCACTCAGGATGGTGTTCCTTATGCCATATGGACTAAGCATGTTTTCCCAGGGACAGACATTTCCTTGGAGATCTTCCAGCTGTGGAACCAATATTGTTTTCAAAAATGAACCCATAGTATTCCCTAAAAAATGCCGATTCTGGCTTACTAAAGTGCCTCCTGCTGAAGTCCTTGATGGATAAAATGAGTTGTGGTGGCCTTGGAACCTTCTATAGCTTATAATTGTTGATTCTGCCTCAAAATTGCAGCTTAACTTAATTCTACTGCTAGCCTAAAAAACTGGGTTGCGAGTGTTTAGGGAAAACCCACCTGGCCAGCAAACTCACGAGCCTAATTAAAGTTAATAGAGAAATTGAAAAAGGAAAGTGTTGCCTCAGTGGACTAAGAAGAAAGTCATACAGCAACAGAAATTTGAGGCAAGAACGTTTTTATGTCGCTATTTATTGGAAATATGTCCTCCTAAATACATGTATGAGGAATTATTTGACTTATTATATATAATGTGAATCCTGTTATAATTCAATAAATACTTTTCGCTTTTGAGCTAAACAAAATTGACTCAGGCTAAATGGTAAAGAATAAGAAAGTTGTAAGCTTTGGGACGAATAGCAGATCTGCTGTCTCTCAGCACTTGGCCAGGCTCTGTGACATTAAGAAACTCCTACCTTACCTTCCTAAAGAAGCCGTGTACAACATTCACTATGACTTCCAGGCAATCACAGAGTGACAAAAGGGAAGAATTCTTTGAACAAATGCAACAAAATATTTAAAAAATAGGAAAAGTAACAAAGAGTACAGCAATACAGCCTGGTTAGGGGTCCATGCCATATTTCCTCAAAAACAAAAGAGATAGAATGCACATAGGTTGTTAAAGTACAGATTCAGAAATATTTAAAGAACCCACCGAGACTTCATTATATTTTCTAGCACATTATAGGATCAAATGTTGAGACAGGTTATAAAACATTCCTGTAGCAGAAGGAAACCCTAGCAAGGTCTTCAGTGCCCCGACTGTGGTTACACACACAAAAGTCTGTGCTGACCATGCTAGTAATGCATCCGGAGGGGTTGTGAACAATGCCAGAACACAATCAGAGCATGGCTAATTGTGATGTACCTGGCTCATCAAGAAATCAGTAGTATCCTGTAAGAGCAGATTATCACAAGAGATAGGGACATTTGTGTTACTCAATCCTAACTTGTGAACTGAAGCCAGAAACAAGGCGAGCAATGCAACTCAACTTGGCAAAAATCTTCAATGTCAAACTAAATACTTTATGCTATAGAACAGGGTAGCTGTGTTGTTCCTGGTTACTTAACATTGCATGCCACATAGAAACACAGGTCTATAATTCTGAGAATCCTGAGACTATGTTTATAAATGTTACCAAAAGTCCTTGTGTTACATGTGTTACCTGTAGTGTAATGGCATGCCTCTCTGCCTACTTTCTATACTATTTTGGAAGATTTAGTCTTTTTCTGGGCTTTCTCCCTTCAGCACCAGATTGCCCATCCCTGGCAAATAGTTCAGTAGCACAGTAATGAAAAGTCGACTGCATATCAAAAAGAGAAATACCTGAAGATTAGCACAGTAATTTGTTTCTTTAAACCGGAATCACCTAATCTCTTTTCTTAAGAAAGCAGTGGCCCATGAATATAGTAAAAGAATTAAAACTACATTTATGAAGTGACTCCTAAAAGATTTTAATGTTTTTAATAAAAAAGGATGGATCATTAAAACATAGTTAATAAATATTATTCAGAACTCATTACCTTAAATAGTCCCTACTTAGGATTATAAATGTTCACTGTCTGAATTCTAAGGAGGTTATGATACCAGGTAGATATTATATGATGCTTTCATAGTTAATATTTGCAACATGAGATTTACTTGTTGGGAAAAGAAAGAGTTTAAAAGATAATAAATCTACTCTGCTGTTTCAACAGCTCTCATTTTTATCATACCATTTAAGGAAATATCCACATGAATTATTTAAATATAACTACCAATTCTAACTATATATAATTCTATACCATTAACAAAGTGTTCCAAGAGCATCATGCATTTATTAATTCAGCCAACAATTATTTATTGAATTTTTACAAGGTTTTGCACTGGGTGCAGAAGAATATCCTATTAAAGGAACCCTGAGCCACTGTGTTGTAAAACATTTTTGTTTATTTCCCTTGCAGTTTTTTATTAAGTAGTTTCAAATTCAGCAACCCATGTTAAAAGTCAGATGCACAAACAGCAGCACATTAAAAACAAGAGATCCAGCCAGTTATAGTCCCAAAATGTATAAGACTATTGCCCATGTCATATCAACTATTTTGAATTCAGAAGGTCAAGTAACCTACATGGTCAGGATCCTGGTGCCCACTTTGTAGATAAACATACAGACAACTTTTTATCAACAAGGAAGCCAGAAAGGTCTACTTTGTGGAAGGCAACAGATTGGGTGTAACTCTTCTGAATTCCTTACCCAAAACTTCCATCTAAAATGGTTTGACCGTACCCCCACCCCAAAATGCCAGCCACGTAATACAGAGCATATCAAATACACAACCTAAATGTGGACAAAGAAAGTATAGCACTCCAGTACAATCCATTGTACCAAATCAGGCTTTGGGTTAGGACTTATTAAAAAACTAATGATAACCTTGATAGGAAGGTTTAGAAAGCATTGGGAAGTCTCTGGGTCCTCTGTCCTGTCTGGTTTCTCTCTTGTGTCTTGTTGTGGTTTCTATTGCTGTAATAAAATACCATTACTAAAGCAATTCTGGGAGGAGAGAATTAATTTCAGCTTACAGGTCCTATCTATCACTGAGCAAAGTTAGGGAAGAAATTCAAGCCAGAAAACTGGAGTCAAAGCCTGAACCAGACGCTATGGAGGAACACTGTTTACTGATCTTCTCCTGATACCGTGCTCAGCCCACCTTCTTACACACCTCAGGACCATCTGCTTAGGCATGGAACAACACATAAAGAAGTACCCTCCCACATCAAACACTAATCAATAAAATGACCCACAGGCTTGCCTACAGGGTGACTTACTGGGACCATTCCTTCAGTTGACATTCCTCTTTCTCAAATGACTCCAGCAAATGTCAAGTTACCAAAAAACTACCTAGGACACTTTAACCCATGTCAACTTGACACTCAAACATACTACTAACATTACATTTCCTTTTCTATTTATCTCCAAACCTCTCATATTAGTATCAGTATCACAATGTAAGGAACATTCCAACTGCTAATAGTTCCCCAGTCTTTAAAAATTCAATCACTTTATCTAAAACCCCTTCATTATAACAAGGTCCTCCCCGCTTCCACACTGAATTGCTTACTAGTTTGAAGAACTTATTGGAAGTGGGCATTTTATATGACATGTATGGCTTTAAAATATTAAAAATGAACAAAAAAGGACAAAAATATGAAAAGGTTTATGTGGGTCTGTAAGGTATGTCTGTGAAAAGACATTGTAGTAGTTTTGACACTATGGCTATCACCTTTAAAACCATTTACCCAATAAAATGTTAAAACTGAAAAAAGGAAAGTGGAATATTTTTATAAATATCCAAACTTCCTTTCAGAGTTCAAAGCCTCTCCACAATAAGCTCAGGTAAAAATCAAAGATAAGTTACATACTTTTTCATTTCAAGAGGAAAGCACCAGGGCAGAGTTACATTCAAAACAGAGCAAAGCTAAAGACCAACAGTGGATACCTCAGTGACAGACTTCTTGGTCTCAGATCTGCTGATCCAGCACTCTGGCTCTGCCATGGACAGCACACACAGCTTCTCTCATAGGCTCAGGCCAACCACCCTTCACACCTGCTGCAGGTTTGAACATTGTCCCATGCTACTGCCATCTCCAAATTGCAGGGGTCTCTGTTGTACCTGGACTGTACCTTCACACATAGCCTCTACTGGGCTCAGTTCACTGGCTCTAACACTTCTCAGCTTCTCTTGATGACCCCTTCAAGGCTTCTACTCTGGTATTGCACCTTCATTAGCAGCAGATACCTGAAGCTAGAAACTGAAACAGAAGCCTTAGAAGAACATGGCTTACACTTACTCCCCAAGGCTTGCTCAGCCTGCTTTCTTATATTCCCAGGACCACCTGTCCAGGTGAGGTAGCACTGCCCATAAGCGGATGGGCCCTTCTACAATAATCACCATCCAAACAAATGTCCTACAGACCAATCTGCTGTGGGCATTTTCTCAACTGAGTTTTGCTCTTCCCAAATGACTCTGATTCGTGTCCAGTTGAACAAAACTCACCAGGACATCCTATTTTAAACTACAGTGTCTACACTGTATTTTGTGTTGTTTAAACTTAAAAACAATTCCAAAGTAGAGATATGGCATTTTAAAGTTCTCAACTTACTTTGCTAAAATGTCACTGAGAAGGATTGTGTTGATTCATTTTGCCACCAGGGTAAGTTGTGTTGTCTATTTCTGAATAAGGCAGTGGTATGTCTATATTGCTACACTAGACTCCCATCACCAAAGAAGTCATGGTACTTCCTAGGGAGCAACAAAAGAGTGAGTGTTACCTTCATTCTGCTCTGGCCTTCTCAGTCATGGTTCTTGAGTATGCATAAAAGCTTCAAACTAGGCACTCTGCCCATACCTCAGACATATATATTTGAACACACACAGGCCCCATAGTCATACATGTAAGATGAACTTTCTGATGACAGCCCGCAGACTCCCACTGACATGGACAATCAGAGAAGGGAGTACTTCCCTGAGACTCTTTGGTCATCAGCCAGCTGTCGAGAGTCCGTGGAGAGCTAACATGAGTGTTCAAGCAACCCTGCCTTGCTGAAAACTGTTTCTGAGGTGATAGAAGTATTCTATGGGTAGGCGGAAGAAGCCTTGCCTTTATCTCCTGGAGAAAGAAAACTTTTGCCAGGAAGTGAGGGATTTTTTCAAACCCCTACAACAACTGGAAGAGAAATGTGGTCATTTTGCCAGCGAGCACAAGGAACTCGGCCTGCTGTCAAAAGGCTCTCTGTCCAACCCGGGGCTGGATTCATGGTAACGAAAAATTCCCTCTTCAGCCACCTAAGTGCCTGTTGAATTAGGCACACAGCCAAGGTGAGATACAAACAGTCACTCGGGTGAAATGTCCGTTTTCATTTAGATCTCTGTGGCCCTTTCTCATGTCATGGGGAAAATATGCTTCCTTTGCTTGGATGTTTTTAGGACTCCTTGGTTGGAGGAGGAAGTCAGATCTGCTGCTCCAAAGGCATCCACTGGAGGCAAAGCCGCAGCTTTGCACAGTCAGAACCAGGCTGTCCTTGTCCTTAAGAAAAAAAAAAAAAGAAAGAAAAAGCTAAATTATTCCTCTCCCACTCCTACTCATGGTTTTGATGTTGAAAGAAACCTGTTGTGGTTTAAGTGACTCGGTCAGTTCTTCTGGGATTTTCCAAAGTTTCCTATAAAAAGAAATCTGTGGGAAATGAATGATTGCATAATCACTAACATATGTCAATTTCACTAAATCTGTTATCTTTTTGGTGTGTTTTGAATTGCACTGTCCTATCTTGAATTGCTATCACCTTAACAGTTCTGTCTTTTAAGTATTGATACATACATTGACAAAAAAAAAATCAAGCCAAGAAGTTGCTTTTTGTTCTTTTCATTTTATTTTTTGGTTTGTTTTGGTTTTGTTTGCATAGCAAATTAGAAAGACAGGATGGGGAAAGAGGCAATTACCCAGCCCAAGAAGTGCAATGCTGAAAACTCCAGCTTCCAGTTACCTGTGTACCTTTAATGATATTATCGCCAGGCTGACTTTGAAGGGGTAACTCTAGTTAATTACCTAAATTATTTGAATTATCTATTCATAGGTACCACAAAATGTATTCACTTTTACCTAAACTAATAATGCAACTGGACCCAGAAAATTAATAACTAAATAAACTAAATAAACACTGGAGGTAAAGTTTAGGGACAGGTTCCCGGTGTACGATCTTTCCTTCTTTAAATGACTTGTAAGAATTCTAAAGCCTAATGGTAAGAAGTAGAGAAAGAGCCTCAGGGTTAGAATGTGCTAGCTGCTCCTACAGCTTAACAATAATAATAATATTAGTATTAATAAAATAATCATTAATTCTTCCGACTTCCTTGACTGTTTCCACAGTCAGAGCAAAGGGAAGAGTCTAGTAGGTTCCACTGTTTGGGAAGACGAGCCTCGGTGAACACCCAGTAAACCAAGGCTCCACACCTCATCCAGATGGACTAAGGTTCATTTGTCCTCAACTCTGGCTGTATATTTAAATTGCCCGGAGCACTATAAAAGGACACATAAATCAGGCAGCAGGCATGAAGACAGGCATGGGTGCCTTATAAACGGTCCTTGAAACTCCAGCTTGAATAGGGAGTAATTTGTATGTTCCCCATTGCTTCTAGGACTTCCCTGCTTACACTAGACAGCACATATAAAATAGACTCTCTTGATAATAGACTAGGATATGATAGGTATTTTTAATTTTTCCTACTGTTCTATCATGGGGCCTGAAAAGCCTGATAAGGATTTTTTTTTGTTTTGTTTTTGTTTTTGTTTTGTTTTTGTTTCTTCTTTTTTTCTTTTTATTTTTTTTTCTTTTAATGAAAGGCCTCCAATTTTGTCTCTTTCACCCTGCCCGCACTTCCATACTGAAATACTGAAAGTCTATGAGAATATCTATTCATTCATTAAAGGACTCAGGAAAACAGCAGAAGTTAAGTGGCTTAAGAAAAAAAAAAATTCTGTCCACAAATATAAGAAAAAAGTCGCTAGCAGCTAACAAAAATTATCCAAGGTAATAAGTCAGATTTCAATAACAACTATTTTGTGAGAAAGTTACTGGCTTAGGAGATTAATAAACAATAAAAATACATTCTGATTTCCATGTGAAATTACATATTACATACTCACATTTAAAGTAGGGATTTGCTGCTGTTGTTCAGTCATGGTATAGTTATGTCTTGCTGAAATTTTCACATCTTATTTGTAGCATAAAAATAATTTGAAGTCAAAATTGCCCTTGAAATTTTTTTAAAGTGTCTCAGTAATACTAGTAAAAGTGAGTTTTTACAACAGTATGAAAAGAAGCATTTTGTCTATGTTTATACATTATATTAAGCAGCTTGGATTCTTGAGAACTACATTAAAAATATGAAAACAAATCTTAAAAACAAGATATACACTCAGCTTGACTAAATGTCCAAATCAACATGAAAAGTAGGAACACAGCAAGAATTGAAACCAAGGGGCATTGATTTGCTATTGTCTATTTCTCCCCACCTCTTTCAATTCTTCTATCACTTTGTTGTATTCTGCAAAGACTATAAAAGTTAAATTCATCTCATATAAAAGGAACTATAGCCATTTGATTATTGCTCATTGAGATATTGCTCACCTGATACATAGAAACATATATTGTAGTTCTTCAGATTTGCTCAGTTTTTGAAGATGTAGTAGTTGATGCTGAGAGAGGGAGACAGAAAGATAAAGTAACATGAAAATGGAAGAGAGATAGCATTTGCCAATATAGTATAAATATACAAACACATCTCAATAATCTAGAATTGAGATTGCAATAAAACTTACATTTAATAAAAACCAAAAATGAAGTTGTAAGTCAGCTAGTTAAGAGCACAAATAACAAAATTCATATTTAATAAAGACCATGGATTGAGTATGAACCAAAGAGCAACAGCACCAGTGCTGTAAACCTTTGAAGGGTATAAGAGGCTAGTGAAAAACAATTTACTTCAAATAGAGAAAATATTTTTTAGGAACCTTTTTAAAATGTATTTTATTTTATTTAAGTTTTGCATGTGTGCAGTTTACTTGGAGATGGTAACTTACCCCTTCTAAGATAATTACTCTTTTTATATATTTGAAGGCCAGGATTGGATGTCGCCTCACATAGCAGAAGTACTATCTCTAGTCTCTACCACTATCCATTTAGTGAACATACAGAGATGCTTGCTTTGTTGACTTGCCTGATGGAGGAAGGGAGTAGTGAGAGAGACCAAAGTAATCCTGGAATCAGGGATGGGACACATCTCTGAGATGAACTACAAACCTAGTGCAACAGAAGCTTCCAGGAATCCTTGAGAGTTACCCTAGCTAAGACTTCTAGAAATGGGGGGTACAAATCCTGGACCAGCCTGTAACCAGACAAGACTTCCAGTGAAGGGATTGGGGTACCAACCCAAACAAAACTTTCAACCTACAATTAGCCCTACCTACTAGGTGTGCTGAGGTAAAGATGGCACAGAAATTGTGGGGGTGGCCAACCAATAATAGGTCCAGTTTGAGACTCATGCCATGAGATTCCTCTCATGCCATCTCCTGACATTGGTCAGAAGGCCAGGAACCAGAAGCTGACCCAGGAAAGAATGAATCATGATGTCTGCTAGGTCCACTTGATTCATAATGTCTGTTAGTTTCATTATTTCTGTTTAGTTTTTGTCTGAATGTCCTGTCAATTGGTGAATGTTGGGCATTGAAGGCTCCCACTATTATTGTGTGGGGTTGGATGTGCAATTTAAGCTTTAGCAGTGCTTCTTTTACAAATGTAGATGCCCTTGTATTTGGGGCATATTGTCCAGAATTGAGATATCATCTTGGTAGACTTTTCTTTGATGACTATGAAATGTCCTTTCCTGTCTCTTTTGATTAAACTTGGTTGAAAGTCTGTTTTATTATATGATAGAATGGCTATTCCAGCTTGCTTCTAGGGTCTGTTTGTTTGGAAAACTTTTTCCAACCCTTTAGTCTGAGGTAATGTCTACCTTTATAGCTAAGGTGTGTTTCTTGTATGCACAAGAAGGATGAATCTTGTTTTCGCAGCCATTCTGTTAGCATTTGTCTTTTTTTTTGGGGGGGGGGTTATGTCCATTGACGGTGAGAGATATTAATGACCAGTGTTTGGTATTTCCTGTTATTTTGATATTGGTGGTGTTTCTGTGTGTGTGTGTGTGTGTGTGTGTGTGTGTGTGTGTGTGTGTGTGTGTGTGTATTTGCTGGAATGGAACTACTTATTTCCAGTGTTTTCCTTAATGAAGTTATTCTTCCTGACTTGAAATTTTCTTTCTAGTATTTTCTGTATGTAGGATAGATATTGCTTGAATTGGATTTGTCTTGAAATATCTTGTTTTTTCCATCTATGGTGACTGAGAGTTTTGCTGGGTATAGTAGTCTAGGTTAGCACCTGTGGTTTTTTTTAGAAGGAAGAATAAAATAGTCATAAGAGGCAGAGGAGAGGAGGGAACTGGGAAGGAAGGGTATGGGGAAAGGAATAGAGGCTCAGGATCAGGTGTGGGGAAAGCTAGATGACCATGAAAATCTACAACTAATGGAGATGATGAGGTGGGGGGACATCTTCAGGATGAGATAGAGACCAGAGATAAGGGAGGTGCCCAAGAATCAATGGGGTAACCTTAGCTATGACTCACTACATTGGGGATATGGAACCCAAAGTGTCCACCTTCTGTAGCCAGGCAGAATGATAAAGACACCAACATACGAACAAAACTTTCAACTGAAAGTTTGTCCTGTCTACAAGAAATGCAGACACAGGAGCTAGAGCAGAAACTAATGAAATGGCTAACCAATAACTGGCCAAACTTGAGACCCATCCCATGAGCAAACAATTGTCCCTGACACTATTAATGATACTCTGTTATGCTTGCAGACAGGAGCATGTTATCCTTGAGAGGATTCACCCCGCACCTGACTAAGATAAATATAGACACTCACAGCCAACAGAGGATGGAGCTTGGGGGCTCGTACAAAAGAATAAGAAGAAGGATTGCAGGCCCCAAAGGGGATAGGAACTCCACAGAAAGACCAACAGAATCAACTAACCTAGACCCTTGGGTCTCTCAGAGACTAAACCACCAACCAAAGAATATACATAGACTGGACCTAGGCTTCCCACACATATGTAGCAGATGTATAGCTTGGTCTTCATGTGAACCCTGAACAACTGGAGCCAGGGCTATCCCAAAAACTCTTGCCTGTCTGTTCTTCTAGCTGGGATGTCTTGTATGTCCTCAGTGGGAGAGGAAGTGCCTAGCCTCACTTAGACTTTATGTGCCAGAGTTGGGGTATACCCAGGGAAAACAACACCCACTCAGAGGAGAAGGGAAGGAAGGATGGGGGAAGGGTTGTGGGAGGAGGTGGCCATCAGGGGCCAGTGAGTGGGATGTAAAGAAAATAAGTTAAAAAAATAAATTTAAAAAGAATAGAAAAAAGAAAAAAATCAATGAAATGAATACTGATGATATTCTGATATACTCATAGAGTGGCATCTTGCTCAATTGCCATCAATGAGGCTTTGCCCAACAACTGATGGAAACAGATGCAGACTCACAGCCAAATTTAAAGTGGAGCTTGGGGAATCCCTTGGAAGAAGAGGAAGGAGGAGTGTAGAAGACAGAAGGGTCAAGAACACCACAATAAAGCTCACAGAAACAACAACTTGAGCTTGTATGTGCTCACAGAGACTGAATTTCCAACTAGAGAGCCTGCATGGGCCTGACCTAGACTCTTCTGCATGTATCTTACAGTTGTGTAGCTTGATCTTCTTGTTGGACTCCTCACAGTGGCAGCAAGAGTTGTCTGTTATTCTGTTATCTTTCTTTGGGACTCTTTTCTACCTACTGGATTGATTTGTCAAGCCTTAATAGAACCAGTACAGGGGAACGCCAGGGCCAAAAAAATGGGAATGGGTGAGTAGGGAAGTGGGGGGTGGGAGGGTATGGGGGACTTTTTAGATAGCATTGGAAACGTAATTGAGGAAAATATGTAATAAAAAATATTTTAAAAAAAAAGGAGGTACCCAGTCTTACTGCAACTTGATATGTCATGGCAGGTTGATATATATGGAGACCTGCCCTTTTCTGAAGAGAAATGGTAGAGTAAATTAGTGTGCTCTGTGTGAGTGTGTGTGTGTGTGTGTGTGTGTGTGTGTGTCTGTGTGTGTGTGTGTGTGTGTGTGTGTGTGTGTGTGTGTGTGTGTGTTGGAAGGGGAAGAGTAGAGGGAACAGAAACTGTGGCCAGGATTAAAATAATAAAAGTAAAATAGAAAACAGAAAAAAAAAATTGGTAACAACCTTTTTTTGTTGTTGTTGTTTTGGTTTGGTTTTTCAAGACAGGGTTTCTCTGTATAGCTCTGGCTGTCCTGGCACTCACTCTGTAGACCAGGCTGGCCTCGAAATCAGAAATCCACCTGCCTCTGCATACCAAGTGCTGGGATTAAAGGTTTGTGCCACCATGCCTATTTTTAAATAAAGTCATCTGTAATTCAAGAATCTTCTCACTATATGTAAGGATGTCTTATTTTCCCTAATCAATCAAATATTTCTAACATTATCTATCACCATATACAACTAATCAATCAAAACAGTATATAACCAATAAATGTAGATTATATAAAGTCATCCTAACTGTTCTAATAATCATATCTTAAAAACATAAAAAACAAGGAAATCAGTTGTAATAACTTTTTGTTTTTATAATATAGGTGTATAACACATATGAGGTTTTGCATTCTTTCATAAACTATAGAAGACATAACAGTCTGGCCATTTTCTAGGTTGCTTAAGTGAAGCAGTGGTCATATCCACAGAGGTGTTAAGAAAAATAAAATAAAATAAAATAAAATAAAATAAAATAAAATAAAATAAAATAAAATAAAATAAAATAAAGAGTTTAATTCTCAAGGAGGTCAGGGCAGAATGGCGAAATGAGGGCTGGGAGCCAGAAAAAACTCAGAAACTTTTGAAATGTGTATATAAAAAGAAAATGATGTGCAATTAAAAAAAAATCCCCAGACAACTTGGAAGTCACCCTCATTCATTTCCCAATTTTAGAGTTACAGTGGAGAAGAAGATCCTTCCAATGAGAACGGATAACCATTAGAGATTCTTCTACTCCCAGTACTCAATTATTACATGACCGAGAAGCTTAGCATGCTCCCAGCTCTCTCCTAAATCACCCCACATCATGCAACAGTCATTTTTCCAAATAAAAGTAAAAAACTGCATCTTTAAAGTCCATTCTAGCTAAATACATCCCGCTTGGCCCAAAGTGAAAATTGTATCTAGATTAATGATCAAAGTCTTCTAACCATGAGACAAATCTCTCTGGTCTCACTGTCTCTGATTCTGTGTGTGTGTGTGTGTGTGTGTGTGTGTGTGTGTGTGTGTGTGACTCTCTGTCTGTATCTGTCTATCTCTCTCTCTTAATTACTTTAAGTTGGACTTTTAACCTTTTGGATTGAAGTAGAGGAGTGGACTGTTAATGTTAAAACAGACAGAACCACAATTATATGTGAGTTAGTAGGTACATCTTCATGTGACTTGAATTTGTTTCCCACACATTTAATCTCCCATGGTAGAGGCTGTCATGAGCAGGGAAGTATTCCAGTAAATTGATCAATAGCCTGTGAATTCATATACTAGCATTATCTTCATTCTGCTCTATGACTTTATCCTTCTCATTCATGTTGACCTTGTAGCAACAGTAATCTTCACTCTTCAGGAATGTTCTGGTAAGAGTTTGAAACATCATTTAATGACTATGTTTTCAAAATATATTTGAATAAAATAATAAAAATCTCTAAAAGGTTTTGTTTTAAATTTCAGACACTTTTTTTTCCATTTTCAGATAAGAAGCATAATGACAGCAATGTTACTTTCCTAGTTGGTTCTCATGTTTTTTCATTAGTATGAAAACTCCTTAATTCAAAGATTAAGAGTTTAGGGGGCACACACTAGTTTTTATGGCTTTAATGCTTTAATTATTTCAAACACAAATTGAAAATTCAGACACCTAGTGCTATTTAAGTGATCTCAGGTTTTTGTGGCTTAATAAAAACATCTGTTTTGGTTTTTCAACCACAAAAGTGCATTTAATCTGTTCTTCCTTTGGTTGAACTTTTCACATCTGCTCGGCTCGATTCCCGAAAGCTAAAGACCAGTTCTTTTCCCAAAGTAGGAAGTCTACCTGCACAACTGTTGATCTAGCTCAAAGGGTCTGTTTTCTATACCAGCTGAAGCTTTCAAAAGAATAACAAAAATAAACTTTCTTCCCATGATGCACTGCTTATGTCCTTTGGCTTACATATCACAGTGTGGTCATTTTATGAACGCAACTCTGCCTGGAGTTTTGAACTAAGACAGCAAATTGTCAGACCCCACAAACCCAGGTACTTCTTTCATGTTCTAAGGTTTTTAATCATGGAAAAGAAATATACTCTATTAAGTTAATTGCTTGTGAAAAAAAGGTTGTACTATGGGTGCACAGTGGCTTACAGACCTCTGTGGTTTGTTTTGGACACGCATCTAATGCTTATCTGAGTCCCCTGGGTCCTGAAAAGTAGGCCGGAAATGTTGCAAGGACAATATTACCTCATGATTTTCCACAATTGTTTGCTGTTCCTGAGACCTCAGCTACATTTCTTCTTCTGTTTATGAGCAGTCCTAGGAAACAGCTATTATCGAAGAGTCTGAAACAAAAAAGAAAGAAAGAAAGAAAGAAAGAAAGAAAGAAAGAAAGAAAGAAAGAAAGAAAGAAAGAAAGAAAGAAAGAAACCAAAGTGCTGAAAAGAAACAAAATTTTTATCTCTTGTGAATTTGGAAAAGTTATTGAAGAAGATCAATACCTCAGTATCTACTTAGCCCAGGTGGAAGGACTAAGTCGCTATCAGCATTTACATGAGGTTAAACAAACATGAGTATTTTGAATTTATTTAGACAAGATGTAACTGATACCAAGTTAGTATAATTATTTTATTTTAGAAATTTATTTTAAGTATGTGAGATGTATATAATTACAAATGTTTCAGATACATGATTATGTAATTATATTTGGTCCTATTTCTAGGACAGAGTAACATGGTAACCTGTAATTATTAGGTGTTTAACCCATGTCTGATGAATGAAGCTTAATGAGGTAATATAATGGAGGGAGCCTGGTATACTATCTTTGTCTATGCAAACAAGATGAGTCCATGATTTGAATAATTTCCTAGTGTCTTATGTAAATAGGAGCTACCAATGGAGATGATTCAACCTAACTCATAAAATGATTGCCTACTACATGATATGTGAAAGCCACAGTAAGAAGTACAAGGATCGAAAAGAATTTTACAAGATTAAATGTAAGATTATGCACCTAACCCGCAAGAGACTGGAGGCTCCATGGATTTTAGAAGCCAGGTGGGGTGGAGGTGGGGTATCCACGTGGAGACAAAGTGGGCTGGGGAGGAGGGGTGGAATGTGGAGCAGTCAGAGGGTGGATGGAGGGCGGGGAATGGAATATGGAGTGTTAAAAATAAATTAAAAATACAAAAAAGTTTCAAAAAATATAACTGTGTAAATTGTGAAACAAGCCTTGAAAAATAATAGTTGAACACTGTTAGATTGAAAACAACATTCAAGGTATTTATTAAGGAAATAATCATCAAAATCATAATATTGGGAATTTTTGAAGGAGAAGGTTTAAAATAAAAGGAAAGCAAAAAATATAATTTTATAATCAAGCAAAATTTGTGTTTAGAAACTATAGGAGGAGAAACTGACAAGGAGTCTACAGTCAGGCAAAAAGGTGTGTAGGGGGGGGAGGGGGGGGAAGATGACCTAGATTTTTCAAATGAGATTTTCAAATAATTATCGCAAACTTAGGTTATCTGCAGCCTTTTTGGAGCAAAGAACCCCCATTGAAAAATGTGCTTTAACACATATGGGGTTAGTCTCAGATACATGCTCTCTTTTTAGTCCCAGCTTAAAAAGGCAATCATGATGAATAAGAAAGTCAGGTTTTCTGAATCTTAGATTCATTTCCAGTCTTGAAGATAAATCAGAGTTTTGTGGAAATCATGAAGAAAAATACACATCTTTTAGAAGAAAAGGAAATTCTAAGAAAGAGAAGTAGGAAAACCATTTGTGGAATTCTGTATGTCTGCATGCTCCAAATGGAATGCTATATTTATTTTTGTGACTTTGGCAACTTGCACAACTTCATACATGAACCATTGGTTAAGTGAGAGTAAGCATGGGGTTTCAAGAACGAAAAAAAAAAAGCAGAAAAATGGTACAAAATGAAACAAAGAGTTATAGAATTTAGAATCTTAGCACTTTTGATAACTGTATTTTTCACTTCGCATGGAGTCATAAAAGCACAATACAAATATTAACTGAGAAAAGGTCCTATTTGTAATATCTCTAGGGCTGAAAATAAGCATGATGACACATTGAAAATTAAAAATGTGTTTTTCATGATATCATATATGACAAATTAAAAAATACACTTACTGGTCATATAAGAGTTATGAATATGTTTCTGTAAAAACACAGAGAAGCAAATCATTAGTAGTTCTGTCTATCTCTCTCTGTGTCTCTGTCTCTGTCTCTGTCTCTCTGTCTCTCTCTCTCTGTCTCTCTCTCTCTGTCTCTCTCTCTCTCTCTCTCTCACACACACACACACACACACACACACACACACACATCACCTTGGTTCATCTTTTATTGGTATATGTTATAAGAATTGAATCTGGAATACAAAGGTAAAAACAGATTTAGTATGTTTCAAATGCCTCAAACTATATAATCTCATTGCTCTATCTTCTTGTCTCTAGCCTAGTCTACTTCTCACATTGTCTGTCATCTCTTGAGCAACATCAAGTACACTAATGATTCTTTCCTCATGTTCAGCCCAAGGTAACAACTCACAAGTTTACTCTTGAAGAGTTTTTCATCACTACTTCAGTGACCAACCCTACCCCAGCTGATGGAAGGTGCTTTAATCCCATATCTACATAGGTAGAGAACAGATATGCAGTACTTTCTGACCGTTTCACGTCAATTTCCCTTCTTCCCATTCACTTCTGTGCAGCCAGCAGTTGCTGTGACTTTGTCATGGCCCCACCCACCAAAATCATATCACATGGTTCTTGAGAACTTTTTCATTATTTTGGAATGTGTTCACTGGCATTGAACTATATGTGGAATCAAACTAATACAGTCAAATCCGCACAACACACTCTGAGAACAAGTAGCTGATGAATGATAAATGGAGTAGTTGTAGACATGGAGAGTTTAGATTTTTCATTCTCACTCCCAGAGAAAACAAACTTTCATAGAAAGAAAAAAATGAAGCATTCCACCAACTAAGGCCTTATTTTTGCATCTTCATAGGGTGCAGACTCCACCGGTATCTGGAGCAGGTAGACTTGATTCTGAACATGAGAAACACAAGCTTTCAAGATCTAAAAGCCAACTTGGAAATTTACTTTATAAACTCAGAAAACCAAACTTTGGCCAGTTTTTCTTTGAAGATCTTCACTTTGTGGGGCTAGCAAGATGGCTCAGTGGGTGGAAAAGCCTGTCACTAAGCCTGATGCTGTGAATTAAATCACCAGGTTTTATATTGTCAATGCAGATTATACTCTGACCTTCACATGCATGACATAGCCAGCAACCACATGCACATGCATATGCATTTGTTTGTACACCCACAGAGAAGGAGGAGAGAGAGACAGAGAGACAGAGAGAGATGTAAATGTATTGATCACAATGCTTCCAAAAGAATCTGTGGTTATCAACAATTTTCCGATTGGATCCAAGGCCTGTTCCCTATGGGATGGATCTCATACCAGGCACTATTAAAGGAGAAGCTCCTGTGTGTAGATCAATCAGAGACCCTAGGAGAAAACACAATATCATTACTCAGCTAAATTGACATAATATTAAAACAACTCCCAAGGACTTATTGCTATACTCATAAATCAGAATATCTCTCAACCCTCATCAGAGAAGCATCTCATTGCTATAGATGATAATAGAGACCTTGTCTTAGTATTTCCAGAACTGAGAAGAGACACCATGACCAAGTCAACTCTTATAAAAGAAAACATTTAGCCCATGTTGACTTAAAGTTTCAAAGGTTCAGTCCATTATCGTCATGGTGGGAAGCAAGGCAGCGTCCAGGCAGACTTGGTGCTGGTGGAGCTGAAGGTTCTACATCTTGATCCACAGGCAACAACAGGGGAGACTGGATTTCACACTGACCATAGCTTGAGCATATGTATAGCCTCAAAGCCTGCCTCCATCCACAATGACAAACCTCCTCCAACAAGGCCACACCTCTTAATAGTGTCACTCCCTATGGCCAAGCATTTAAACATATGAGTCTATGGGGTCCATACCTATTCAAAACACCACAGACATCCTCTGTCAATTCACAGGAGATAAGAGACTATGACATGATGAGACCTAAGTGAAACATACGTATCTCAGCCCTCCTCCCAGAGCTTAGGCATCTTGCCAGAAGAAGGGGAGAAAAGATTGCAAGAACCAGAGGTGGCAGATCACATGAAGGTAAGTGATCTCCGGACACAACAGCCAATTGTACATATGACTATGACTGTGACAGCATGCATAAGACCTATGCACACTCAAGTCATGCATTATTCCACCATAGATGGGCAGGTTGGACAGGAAATTGTGCCACTACCTGAGGAGTTGTTTGTTAGTTTCTCCTGAAAGAAGGAGAGTCAGTTTTCTTTAATGCTGTGACTCCTTGGTAAGGCAGGCCCTGCTAGTTGGACAACACAAGAAGCTTATGGAGTTAGAGGGAAAACTCAAAGTTGTGTAGAAAGGGCAAGGAGGGTTGAGCAGGTGCTCAGAGGAGGACTTGGGGAAAGCACCGTAAATAAAATCAGAGCACACAGTATGAAATTTTCAAAGAACGCAAATATTGTCAAAAACTAAACAAACAAACCACTCGGAGTCTTGGCTGAAGTCTCAGCAGGCCTGTGCTGGAACTTATGCGAACTCACTTCTTAATGTCTATGTCAGAGCTTGACCACGGTTTTCCATCTCAAAAGGATTAAACCACATCATGACAGAGCAATCTATGGGAATCAGAGGCTTTTCACACATTAGAAATAGGTTAAAAGCACTTCATACTTTATTAGATAGATGGCCATGTTCTTCAGAAGCAGTTTTGAACATCTAATTAGTGGCATTTGATCCGACTGACATATTGACCGTTGATTGGGACACAAGCTGGATCCCATCCGCACAGATCACAGAGGGAATATAAATGTATGTCATGAAATCAGCTTCCGTAACACCCAAGGAGTATGTGTAGAACAGACTCTCTTAAGTTCACACAGTTTACAGTTGCTTTGTACACCCTTTAGTGTATCAGACCCTTTAGTGAGTCATTAGTCAAAAACATAAATCAGTACTAAACATTTTTTTTTCATGAAGGAGCCAAGGTTTGTCAACAGACCACAATAGAAAGTTAAAAATTTTAAATATATTCGTGCTATACATCTTTAAAAATGACTATACTGGAACCCCAATACCATTGTATAGCCCTCTGCTTTGTTTATCTTGAATTTTAGTTTTTTTCTTTTTTCTTAACTGTTGTTACCCTAGTCAAAAAGTAATTTATTTTGATTTCATATTCTCATTTTAATTCTTCATGTTGTTATTATATAAATATTGAATCTTGTGCTAACGTTTAGATGAGTGAAGAATTAAAACTCAATGCAATAATGGGTCCACAAATCAATAATGAAGTGAAAAACAAGATACGTATATCTAAGTGTCAACAGGATGCACTCAAATCCGTATTTTCTTTTTTTCTTTTTTTTTTTTTTTTTTTTTTTTTGGTCCAAATAAGTTTGAACAATATAATTCTTTTTTTTTTTAATTAGGTATTTTCCTCATTTACATTTCCAATGCTATCCAAAAAGTCCCCCACACCTTCCCCTCCCTGCTCCCCTACCCACCCACTCCCACTTCTTGGCCCTGGCATTCCCCTGTACTGAGGCATATAAAGTTTGAAATACCAATGGGTCTCTCTTTCCAATTATGGCCTACTAGGCCAACTTCTGAAACATATGTAGCTAGAGACACGAGCTCCAGGGGGTACTGGTTAGTTCATAATGTTGTTCCACCTATAGGGTTGCAGATCCCTTTAACTCCTTGGGTACTTTCTCTAGCTCCTCCATTGGGGGCCCTGTGATCCATCCAATACCTGACTGTGAGCATCCACTTCTGTGTTTGCTAGGCCCCGGCATAGTCTCACAAGAGACAGCTGTATCTGGGTCCTTTCAGCAAAATCTTGCTAGTGTGTTCAATGGTGTCAGCGTTTGGAAGCTGATTATGGGATGGATCCCTGGATATGGTAGTCTCTAGATGGTCCATATTTTAGTCTCAGCTCCAAACTTTGTCTCTGTAACTCCTTCCATGGGTGTTTTTTTCCAATTCTAAGAGGGGGCAGAGTGTCCACACTTTGGTCTTCTTTCTTCTTAAGTTTCATGTGTTTTGCAAATTGTATCCTGTATCTTGGGTATTCAAAGTTTCTGGGTTAATATCCACTTATCAATGAGTACAAATCATGTGAGTTCTTTTGTGATTGGGTTACCTCGCTCAGGATGATGCCCTCCAGGTCCATCCATTTGCCTAGAAATTTCATAAATTCATTTTTTAATAGCTGAGTAGTACTCCATTGTGTAAATGTACCATATTTTCTGTATCCATTCCTCTGTAGAGGGACATCTGGCATTATTTCCAGCTTCTGGCTATTATAAATAATGCTGCTATGAACATAGTGGAGCATGTGTCCGTCTTAACGGTTGGAACATCTTCTGGATTTTTGCCCAGGTGAGGTATTTCTGGATCCTGTGGTAGTACTATGTCCAATTTTTGAGGACCCTCCAGACTGATTTCCAGAGTGGTTGTACAAGCTTGCAATCCCACCAACAATGGAGGAGTGTTCCTCTTTCTCCACATCCTGGCCAGAATCTGCTGTCACCTCAAGTTTTGATCTTAGCCATTCTGTCTGGTGTGAGGTGTAATCTCAGGGTTGCTTTGATTTGCATTTCCCTGATGATTAAGGATGCTGAACATTTTTTTTCAGGTACTTCCCAGCCATTTGGTATTCCTCAAGTGAGAATTTTTTGTTTCGCTCTGAGCCCCAATTTTTAGTGGGGTTATTTAATTTTCTGGAATCTACCTTCTTGAGTTCTTTATATATATTGGATATTAGTTCCCTATCTGATTTAGTATAGGTAAAGATCCTTTCCCAATCTGTTGGTGGCCTTTTTGTCTTATTGATGGTGTCTTTTGCCTTAAAGAAGCTTTGCAATTTTATGAGGTCCCATTTGTCGATTCTTGATCTTACAGCACAAGCCATTGATGTTCTATTCAGGAATTTTCCCCCTGTGCTCAAATCTTCCAGGTTTTTCCCTACTTTGTCCTCTATAAGTTTCACTGTCTCTGGTTTTATGTGGAGTTCCTTAATCCACTTAGATTTGACCTTAGTACAAGGAGATAGGAATGGATCAATTGGTATTCTTCAGCATGATAACCGCCAGTTGTGCCAGCACCATTTGTTGAAAATGCTGTCTTTTTTCCACTGGATGGTTTTAGCTCCCTTGTCAAAGATCAAGGGATAATAGGTGTGTGGGTTAATTTTTGGGTCTTCAATTCTATTCCATTGGTCTACTGGTCTGTTGCTATACCAGTACAGTTTTTTTGTGTTTGTTTGTTTGTTTGTTTGTTTGTTTGTTTTTTTTTTTTTTTATCACAATTGCTCTGTAGTACAGCTTTAGTAGAGCTTTAGGTCAGGCATGGTGATTCTACCAGAGGTTCTTTTATCATTGAGAAGAGATTTGCTATCCTAGGTTTTTGTTATTCCAGATGAATTTGCAGATTGCCCTTTCCAATTCGTTGAAGAATTGAGTTGGAATTTTGATGGGGATTGCATTGAATCTGTAGATTGCTTTTGTCACGATAGCCATTTTTACTATATTGATACTGCCAATCCATGAGCATGGGCGATCTTTCCATCTTCTGACATCTTCTTTAATTTCTTTCTTCAGAGACTTGAAGTTCTTGTCATACAGATCTTTTACTGCCTTAGTTGGAGTCACGCCAAGATATTTTATATTATTTGTGACTATTGTGAAGGGTGTTGTTTCCCTAATTTCTTTCTCAGCCTGTTTATCCTTTGTATACAGAAAGGCCATTGACTTGTTTGAGTTAACTTTATATCCAGCTACTTCACTGAAGCTATTTATCAGGCTTAGGAGTTCTCTGGTGGAATTTTTAGGGTCACTTATATATACTATCATATCATCTGCAAAAAGTGATATTTTGACTTCTTCCTTTCCAATTTGTATCCCCTTGATCTCCTTTTGTTGTCTAATTGCTCTGGCTAGGACTTCAAGTACAATGTTGAATAGGTAGGGGGAGAGTGGGCAGCCTTGTCTAGTCTTAGTGGGATTGCTTCCAGCTTCTCACCATTTAGTTGATGTTGGCTACTGGTTTGCTGTAGATTGCTTTTATCATGGTTAGGTATGGGCCTTGAATTCCTGATCTTTTCAAGACTTTTATCATGAATAGGTGTTGGATTTTGTCAAATGCTTTCTCTGAATCTAAGGAGATGATTATGTGGTTTTTGTCTTTGAGTTTGTTTATATACTGGATTATGTTGATGGATTTCAGTATATTGAACCATCCCTGCATCCCTGGGATGAAACCTACTTGGTCAGGATGGATGATTGTTTTGTGCAATGGTTTGTGAAGAACTTGGATTAAATCTTCTTTGAAGGTCTGATAGAACTCTGCACTAAACCCTTCTGGTCCCGTGCTTTTTATTAGCTGGGAGACTATTAATGACTGATTCTATTTCTGTAGGGGATATAGGACTGTTTAGATCATTAATCTGATCCTGATTTAAATTTGATACGTGGTATCTGTCTAGAAATTTGTCCATTTCATCCAGGTTCTCCAGTTTTGTTGAGTATAGTCTTTTGTAGAAGGTTCTGATGGTGTTTTGGATTTCTTCAGGATCTGTGTTATGTCTCCCTTTTCATTTCTGATTTTGTTAATTAGGATGCTGTCCCTGTGCCCTCTAGTGAGTCTGGCTAAGGGTTTAATCTATCTTGTTGATTTTCTCAAAGAACCAGCTCCTCATTTGCTTGATTCTTTGAAAAATTCTTCTTGTTTTCACTTGTTTGATTTCGCCCCTGAGTTTTATTATTTCCTGCTGTCTACTTCTCTTGGTTAAATTTGCTTCCCTTTGTTCTAGAGCTTTTAGGTGTGTTGTCAAGCTGCTAGTGTGTGCTCTCTCTAGTTTCTTTTTGGAGGCACTAAGAGCTATGAGTTTTCCTCTTAGAAATGCTTTCATTGTGTCCCATAAGTTTGGGTATATTGTGGATTCATTTTCATTAAACTTTAAAAAGTCTTTCATTTCTTTCTTTATTCCTTCCTTGACCAAGGTATCACTGAGAAGAGTGTTGTTCAGTTTCCACATGAATGTTGGCTTTCTATTATTTATTTTGTTATTGAAGATCAGCCTTAGTCCATGGTGATCTGATAGGATACATGGGACAATTTCAATATTTTTGTATCTGTTGAGGCCTGTTTTGTGACCAATTATATGGTCAGTTTTGGAGAAGGTACCATGAGGTACTGAGAAGAAAGTATATCCTTTTGTTTTAGCATAAAATGTTCTGTAGGTATTTGTTAGATCCATTTGTTTCATAACTTCTGTTAGTTTCACTGTGTCCCTGTTTAGTTTCTGTTTCCATGATCTGTCCATTGATGAAAGTGGTGTGTTGAAGTCTCCCACTATTATTGTGTGAGGTGCAATGTTTGCTTTGAGCTTTACTAAAGTTTCTTTAATGAATGTGGCTGCCCTTGAATTTGGAGCATAGATATTCAGAATTGAGAGTTCCTTTTAGAAGATTTTACCTTTGATGAGTATGAAGTGCTCCTCCTTGTCTTTTTTGATGACGTTGGGTTGGAAGTAGATTTTATTCGATATTAGAATGGCTACTCCAGCTTGTTTCTTCAGACCATTTGCTTGGAAAATTGTTTTCCAGCCTTTCATTCTGAGGTAGTTTCTGTCTTTTTTCCTGATGTGTGTTTCCTGTAAGCAGCAGAATGTTGGGTCCAGTTTGTGTAGCCAGTCTGTTAGTCTATGTCTTTTAATTGGGGAATTGAGTCCATTGATATTAAGAGATAGTAAGGAAAAGAAATTGTTGCTTCCTATTATTTTTTCTTATTATTAGGTATTTATTTCATTTACATTTCCAATGCTATCCCAAAAGTCCCACACACCCTCCCACACCCACTCCCCCACCCAAGCACTCCCACCTGTTGGCTCTAGCATTCCACCTCACACCAGTCAGAATGGCCAAGATAAAAAATTCAGGTGACAGCAGATGCTGGCGGGGATGTGGAGAAAGAGGAACACTCCTCCACTGTTGGTGGCATTGCAAGCTCGTACAACCACTCTGGAAAAGAGTCTGGCAGTTCCTCAGAAAAGTGAACATAGTACTAGCAGAGGATCCAGCACTACCTCTCCTGAGCATATACCCAGAAAATGTTCCAACTGGTAAGAAGGACACATGCACCACTATGTTCATAGCAGCCTTATTTATAATAACCAGAAGCTAGAAAGAATCCAGATGCCCCTCAACAGAGGAATGGATACAGAAAATGTGATACATTTACACAATGGAGTACTACTCAGCTATTAAAAATAATGAATTTATGAAATTCCTAGGCAAATGGATGGACCTTTAGGGCATCACCATGATATTTAGAGATATTAAGGAAAAGTAATTGTTGGTTCCTTTTTTTGTTAAACTTGGCATTCTGTTCTTGTGGCTGTCTTTTTTTTAGGTTGGTTGAACGATTAATTTCTTGCTTTTTCTAGGAAGTGGTTTCTGTCCTTTTATATATATTTTTTTCTGTTATTACCCTTTGAAGGGCTGGATTCATGGAAAGATAGTGTATGAATTTGGTTTTGTCGTGGAATACTTTGGTTTCTCCATCTATGGTAATTGAAAGTTTGGCTGGGTATAGTAGCCTAGGCTGGTATTTGTGTTTTCTTTGTGTCTGTATAACATCTGTCCAGGCTCTTCTGGCTTTCATAGTCTCTGGTGAAAAAATCTAGTGTAATCCTGATAGGCCTGCCTTTCTATGTTACTTGACCTTTTTCCCTTATTGCTTTTAATATTCTATCTTTATTTAGTGCATTTGTTGTTCTGATTAATATGTGTCGGGAGGAATTTCTTTTCTGGCCCTCTCTATTTGGAGTTCTGTAGACTTCTTGTATGTTCATGGGCATCTCTTTCTTTAGGTTTGTGAAGTTTTCTTCTATAGTTTTGTTGAAGCTATTTGCTGGCCCTTTAAGTTGAAAAATCTTCATTCTCATCTACTCCTATTATCCATAGGTTTGGTCTTCTCTGTGTCCTGGATTTCCTGGATGTTTTGAGTTAGGATCTTTTTGCATTTTGCATTTTCTTTGATTGTTGTGCCCATGTTCTCTATGGAATCTTCTGCACCTGAGATTCTCTCTTCCTTCTCTTGTATTCTGTTGCTGATGCTTGTATCTATGGTTCCAGATTTCTTTCCTAGGATTTCTATCTCCAGTATTGCCTCACTTTGGGTTTTCTTTATTGTGTCCACATTTAGGTCTAGTATGGTTTTGTTCATTTCCATCACCTGTTTGGATGTCTTTTCCTGTTTTTCTTTAAGGACTTGTAACTCTTTAGCAGTGTTCTCCTGTATTTCTTTAAGTGAGTTATTAAAGTCCTTCTTGATGTCCTCTACCATCATCATGAGATATGCCTTTAAATCCGGGTCTAGCTTTTCAGGTGTGTTTGGGTAACCAGGACTGGCTGAGGTGGGAGTGCTGGGTTCTGATGATGATGAGTGGTCTTGATTTCTGTTAGTAAGATTCTTATGTCTGCCTTTCACCATCTGGTAATCTCTGGAGTCAGTTGTTATAGTTGTCTCTGGTTAGAGCTTGTTCCTTTCATGATTCTGTTAGCCTCTACCAGCAGACCTGGGAGACTAGCTCTCTCCTGAGTTTCAGTGGTTAGAGCACTCAATGCAGGCAAGCTCTCCTCTTGCAGAGAAGGTGCACAGATATCTGTTGTTCGGACTTGCCTCCTGGCAGAAGATGAAGGCCCGAAACAGGGCCTATCCCAGAAGCTGTTAGCTTCTGTAGTCCACACTCTCACCTGTGCAGACTAGTCTAGGAGGGATCCAGGAACCAAGATGGCTCCCCCAGGTGCTTCAGCAAAGCCCTCCCAGGCAGGGTGGACACCTCTCCTCTGGCAGGGAAGGTACCCGGATATCTGGAGCTCGAAATGGGGTCTAACACAGAAGCTCTGTGGCTTCTGCCTGTCCCAGAAGCTGTTAGCTTCTGTAGTCCACACTCTCACCTGTGCAGACTAGTCTCGGAGGGATCCAGGAACCAAGATGGCTCCCCCAGGTGCTTCAGCAAAGCCCTCCCAGGTGGGGCAGGCACTTCTCCTCTGGCATGAAAGGTGCCCAGATGTCTGGATCCTGAAACGGGGTCTCAAATCCTTATTTTCAAACAATATTATGAGCAATGTTTAGTATCCCTGCTAGTGTTAGTCTGTTTGGACTCTGTTTTCATTGTATAAAAACTAAAAGAAAAAGTTAATTGCAGGTATGTAAGAAAAATATACAAATACATAAACACATTTTGGAAAAAAAAAAAAAAGAGAGGTAGTACTCTTTTAATCCTAGCACTCCATGAGCAGAGATAGGGAGTATATCTTTGTGAGTTCCAGGACAACCAAAGCTATACAGCGACATCTCAAAACAAAAACAAAACAAGTAAACAAAAACATTCTTTTCTCAGTACTTCTAGGCAAGAAAAATCACAATTTAAAACATGAGCATTATGTGACTACTCTGAAGGTCACACCTTAGCTTTCTAGAGATATAGCCATAAAAAAGTAACTTCTTAAGTCATAGAGAGATTTATCAGCTAAACATGAGTGCATATGTGAGTGTGTCAGCCCTGATTCTGCAGATGTTTCAGCAACATTTACTATGGCTGCAGCAGTGGTAACGTGTTCTACTTAAGATCAAACAGTCTCTTAGGATCTGGCAAGATTTAACAGAAATTTAAAACAATACTTTCCAGAGAAAACGGTAACCATCTGCAATTGTTATTATTAACACGATTCTTTTTCTCTTTTTTCTTCCTATATTATTTATACTTCCTGTTGCTTTCAAATCATTCAATCTATCATTAGCAATTAATTATAAACAAATGTCTAACGATGTTTATATCTATGTTCTTTTTCTTCTTAAGCCAAACATGGCAGCATGTTTTAATCACATGAATTTCCTTTCCACTCCCAGGTCTACCTGAGTTCTGTTTGAAGAACTCAATCGCAGAACACATAAATGACTCCTGTCAGGAGAGAGGGCCTTTGTAGCCATTGGAGAGAAAAAGAGTGAAACATGTTAATACTGGAGACCACGTTTAAATCGATAGCATTTACTGTTCTGTAAATGAAAAACATCCATAGATATACTTGAACATGAGGACCTGAAATATTAGAATAGGTGCTGTTGTTACATGCTATTTTGCCTTAATGACATCTCACTATCTATAGCAAAAGAAATATTAGACCAAATCTGAGCCCTTTCCTTAGCCTTTGTCATGTCCATTGCCAGAGACCCTCCACTTGTACCTCTGCCAAAATGAGAGCTCAGTTACTCCCTTTACAGGAAAGTTGGCTCTTTGATGTTGCTTAGACAACATTTCTGTTATAGTCACTTTTATCTCTATCCTGGCACTCATTCCTGCAGTATCCTCTGCTCCAGGTGGTCTCCATCTAACATTGAATAGTGCCCCCAAACTCTTCTGCATCTTCCTCTTGGCCTTTTCCCATCAACAGTAACATAGCCTCTCGGGATTTCAATACCAGCGTATTCCCATTTTCTTCTTTTATTTACATATTGTTTTTAGTGTGAGAAGGAGACACAAGACTAGAGCAAGAAATCCTCAACAAACGTTGCCATATAATTAATCATTTTTTTCAGCTTTCTTTGAGGATTCTTTTGAAACACTGATTTTACAAATGTATAGAGTATAAGGGACAGCATTAGAAACTGGAGATGTAGATTAAAAAAAATCTTTGAATATGCAAAAACAAATGAAGCTTCGACAAGATAGAGCCAAATATTAGTAAATCTATGGAAAGAATAGTTAATATGGTTTATGAGGAGTTTCGTGTACTTGTATCATAGTTCCTTAGGGTGATTATGGGTAAATCACACTTCCCAGGTAATACAAATATCATAGGAACTTGAGTTTGGATTCCCAGGACACAAAAAGGCATGGTGGCCTGCCTGTTATCTCAGGGCTCAGGACACAGAAACAGAGGACAAGGGAAGCTCACAGGTAGACTAACCAAATTGGAGAGTTCTAGAATTACGTGAGAAACACTTTCTTAACATTTAAGGTAGAAAGGGATCAAGGATGGCAACAGGTATTAATAGGATATGGAAGAACAAGCTCAAATATACAAATGAGTTCAACATACACACACACACAAACACATGTGAACATGCTTACACAGACAAATGTCACATACAAATGCAAAAGAAAAAAGAAAGGATAATAGTTTAGGAGCAGTTATAAAACAGGATATGTAATGTTTGAAGAATTCTAAGCATTGTGTTTACTTCTAATGAAGTTGCTATGGCCAACAGAATAATTAGAGGGAAGCTTTCCTGGCCTTTTATTTGGACATGTATGGAAAAGCAACAGAAAAGATTGGCAAGTTTTAACTGAAGAATAGCATATGCACAGATCTATCCTTTTAAACCTCTTCATTGATTATACTGTAGAGAATAAATAGGAGTCAAAAGAACTTGTTGCAACTCCAGTAGCAAGAGACAAAACTCTAAACCAAAGCAACGTGAACTGGTTGAAGGAAGAGTATGATCCGATTCTGAGATAGCTTTGGTTTAAAGTAAGGCTACTACCTGGTATAGGATCGTGGTGTGGAGGGAGCCCTCAGAGCATAAACACACCTTACTGGTGAATTGTGAAAGATGTCATTGATCCAGTTTGGAACATGTTTCACTAAAGTGACAATGGGGTGTCTCAGTGACGGGTAGTAATGATTGGGTAATGTATTATAATTGCTATTTGGTAATAAATTGTAAATATATTTCCTGTTGGCTATAGAATCCCACTGCATGCAGTGGAAGGCTAAGAGAGAATTGTGCAGACCAACTCTCAACACGCAAGAGAAGGAGACCTCCTGACTGGAAGATGGAAAACCACAAAATACTAAAAATGACTGGAAATGAAGTTCGAGCAGGCAAGGCTGTCACTGACAGGGTCAAATGCCTGGCATTCTTAGAAGATGAGCACGATTGTTACTAAAATAAAGAAGTCACTAAACAATACTGTGAAATACTACACTTGGATTTGGGGAAAGAGAGAAGGAAGATGGCTAGTGTGGGCAGTTACATTTGCAGACGGGACAGGAGAGGTGTTGGGACAGGAGAGATGTTAACCTATGTTCATGTCAGGGCTCTTGGGATATAATGAAAGACAACACTGTATAACCACAGCATACATAAGCAGTAGCCAATAGCCTGTGTAACTGTGTGAGTGTTGAGTCTTGTTTGTTAGTTTGATTTTCTTGTGGTGGTCATTGTACTTTGTTTATTAGTTTGGCTTTAGTTTATGTTGTTGTTTGACAATGACTTTCTTCTAATTTCTATGAGTACAAAGTTCATCCCTCAGCCATTAATTGTAAACTTACTAAATAAAAATGCCAGGTAACATTTCAATTTTTTTAAAGCACAGATAACAAAATTTCACTAAAATTGTTTTTAAACACCCCCCACCCAGGGATGGAACAACATTCTCTAAATAAACTGAATTGAAGTCAAGAAGAGAAAGACTTAAGAGAAGCCCCATGCTCACTCTGCACATTACTGCTGGAAGAAGCTGAGATTCCATAAGGCTCACTGACTCACTGGTCAAGTACCAGGTCAAGGTAGAGATGGAGCAAGTCTGGGTCATTGTGTGAATTTTCATGTATCTCTGCTTGTACATTCAACAGCTAGCTTTGAGAATCAAGGTAAGTCCTGAGTAAGACCAGATTTAGGGCTCTCAGTTGATCCACATCTAAAAATCTCTCATCTCTGTTATAAACATGAAAGCATCAGTCCTGCTATTCCAAAGCTGTATAGGATCTCCAAAGCACATAGAAACAGTGGGATTACTATGAGGAGTCCCAATGAGGATCCCATATTTATGATGTCACAGAAGCCAGAGACTCTGAACCAGACCCAATGACTCATTGCAATGAACATGTGCAAGTAAAGATGTGTGGACAGAGGGATATACTGTGGGACACACTGTGACATACTACAGGCTTTCCAGATGAGTTGTTTCCTGTGCTTTGTTTGTTGTTGTTGTTGTTTTTGGTGGTGGTGGTGGTTGTAGTAGTGGTGGCAGTGTGTGGGTGGGTGTGAGTGTGTATTGATGAGTGGATATAGCACACTGGAAGAGGAGTCAGACTGGGATGCACAATGTGAAATTCACAAATAATAAAAAGTTAAAAAGAAAACAAAAAGAAACAGTAATGATGTTTTTATTTCTCCTAAGAATTATAGAAATAAATTTGGTAGTCACACACTCTTACAGGTAAAATAATGAAATAGCGTTGTTTACATTTTGGGTTGTTCTCCTTACTTTTTTTTCCCCCAGAGTTAAAAAAATCATAATAATAATAAAAAAAAAAAAGAAACAGAAAACTCAAATTTAACTTTCCTTCTTAACCAAGCAGAAACAAAGCTTTTGTTTTCAACTTCAATTGACTTCAAATGCTTCAAACACTATTGTCACACTGGCACTTCAAGATCCCAACACAGTGCAGGGAGTAGCTTTCCAAGGGTTAGGGAAACAACAGCTTTCTTGAGTGAATATGCATGAAAATGCTGCAAAGCATCACCTCTCCACAGGCAGCATCTGATTGGCTTGCAGCATAGCTCTCCACTCTCACATCTGAGCTGGGCACAGAAAGTCCCAGCATCCCAGGCTAATGCTCCTTTTAAACTTGATTTAAACTTGTTGTTTGTCTTGTGTTCAAAGAAGGAATCACAGAAAGCTTGGGTAAGTGGTTCTGAACCAAACCCAACAGAAAAGTACTCTCCTCATTATCAGAAGGCAGCAATATGGCCTATGGAGAAATATATTTGATTGATAGCATCATCTCTCGCTGCACACTTTTGAAAACATCTTTTTTAAGGTAAGAGTTCTTATACAGCCTCTCCAGACCTTGCTTTGCCGTTTAATTAAGGAATAGGATTAATATCCTCCACAGTCTATAGTTTTACTTTAAACTAAGAAGAAAAACAGTTTCATATATTTAAGTCCATCACTTATGAGCACTTGGTTTCTACCTAATAGAAAATTATAGACATCTTTCCTTTGTCCCTTACCCTTGTAGATCAACACAGTTTGTCATATCCTATAGCTAAAAGATTACTGCAGACATTGAAGACTATACTCCACTGTGGTAGCAAAGTCAGGGCCACCGCCACTGTGCATGGCACTCTCGGTAACTCACTATTTTCTCCTTTTTGTTGTTTGTTTGTTTGTTTGTTTATACGAGGCAGCCATACTCAGAAGTGTTCAGGACATCAAATTCTAAAATTCCCAATAATAGCAATTAGTTTGCATCACTCAGCATCTTCAGGGTGTCACTGCTAGGTTTCTGGCTCCTGGATTCAAACTGCTGCCACTAACAGTCTTTAGTAATGCTTCAGTCGAACTGTCCACAGAGCAGGACATAAATGAAGTCTGAATTTGTCTTTCAGGATCTACACTTGCCACTGTTCCTTAACCTCGTGTTTTAAATTACTTGAAAAGTGACTTCAAAATGATCTGAAATAGAAACAATCTAATATAAATGAATACATCTTCCTCTAGCAAGTTTTCTAACAAGAATTTTAAATTGCAAACGCTAACTTTGTAAAGGTTATACTAAAAGGGCTTCATGCATGGTTATTTCTGACTCATTAAGCATCTTTAGAAAAATATACAAATGCCTTTAAAGCAGTGGCTTAAAAGAATAACTCAAGCCTTTGAGGTAAGAGCAAAAGAGTAGGCTATTATAAAGGTTTTTTTTTCTTTTGCTAATGTTATGAACTGTGACCAGGTGTTTAATCTATAAAGGATAACACATTTCTAGAAATGTAGACTTGGCTACAAAATCTTACGTAGAGTTCAGAAAATATGCACTTAAATTTATTCCGTTACTGGTTTTTAAAGATCTACAATGTGCCAACTATGAATCAAAAAGCTGGAACTGTAACAGATAACTGTCCTGTCTTCCAGGAGCTTACATTCTACAGCTGGATCCGATTCAACAAAAGAACAAATATAAAACAAACAGAAGCAGAAAAAAAAAATCAAGTAGTAAATGGCGTTAGAAACATACAGAATACTATTTTAAAAATGCAAACAGAGAAGACAGCTTGACAAAAGCTCTTCTTTCAATGCAACCTGAAAATAAAGTATTTGTTGGGAGAAAAAAAAAAAACTATTTAGGCTTAAGGTCCTTATGAGCAAAGAAACAAAACAATGTAGCCCGCGGGGAAAACATGATCTTGGGATGTCTGAGTTATGAAAGATGTGAGGGAAGCAAGAAGTAATAAGGAAATGAGCTTGAGGAAGGGGAAGTAAAAGTCCCTGTTAGATCAAATCAGAAAGCTTGGAGGAAGGGGTGGGGGGCGGGAGGAGAGGGCATGACGTAATCACAGTCTGCTTGTTGGCCATGCATTCTCTCCATTTGCTACCACTTTAACTATAAAGTATCCTCAGTTTCTAGCCCCAATCCATGAAATATGAACTTGTGTCAACAAGACATTGAAACAACAACAACAACAAAAATGTCAAAGGGAGGATAACTTCAAGAGCACAAATTTCATAGCTACTCTCCCTTCAAATGCTATGTCCTCTTTCTGGTACATATGGTAATGTTTATATAGCAGGCTATGAAGAAAAGGTGAGTTTCTTTGAGCACTGCAACCTTAGAAGAAAATGAGTGAGCAAAGACTAGAACTTTTGATTTCCTGGTTAAGGTGTGTTCTTTCTTAAATGCTACACTGTTTCAAACCTGAAGACACAGTTTCACATTCATCCCACGTTCTTCATGGCCTATTTACAAAACTTAAAATCAAGGTCTACAGAAAGGGAAGAGAAAGCAAAGTTCCAGGCAGAGGAAAGAAAGAAAGAGTGGGCAGAGGAGAACAATCGTGGATTTTTTTTTTTTTTTACTACTAGTTTATTGACTGATAGAGAAGAAAAAGAAAAAAAGAGGAATTTCTATATTCAGGAGAAAATAGCATGCCTGATACACTTGATCTCTTTAAGAGTGCACAAAACTTTATGTTCCAATGTATGCATCAACTTTAAATAGTTTTCATATGTTTCTGAATAGCTCATGTAATGCTGTTTGACAATGAAACTAGTTTTACTATGGGAAAATATATATTAAAGGTTTATAGTCATAATTGTTATTTTAAAAATATATTCTAGATAATTTCATTTAATATGAATTGATATGCCCTGTTAGAAACCAGTGTTATATGGATAAATCAGAAACCAGTGCTCCACAGACTGTTGTTCTAAAGTTTATTATTTTGGCAGACCATATTATTTTGTAATATAGATGCACAGGGAAAAGAGGAGTAGGAACATTATTTTAAAACCCTGTCAATAACTCTGTTCACCTCTTTCCTTCTCCATTTTTCCTTTAACTTGTAAGTGCAGCCTAGTTGGTCCCCTTCTGTATTCTGCCCCTGTAGTTCTCCAAAGTGTACCATTTATCCACTTAAAATCTTTCAATTGTGACCATCCTCTGACCCCCCCCCCACCAAAACAAAACAAAACAAAAACAAAAACAAAAACAGCAAACTGGTTGCCAGAACTCTATGAATCATGTAGATGTCTCTGTCTAAACAGGTTTATTATATTTAATTTGTCAGAAAGTCAGTAAATTTCTTTAGGACCTGATTAATGTCTCTGAAATTTGTCTTCAAGTAGACAAGCATGGCAATAAGAAACCAAAGATTCACTCAGTCAGGTGCACTGGGGGCCACAAGACAAAGGCCAACAAGAGAAGAAGACACATAAGTCTAGAGGAGTAAAACATAACCAACCAGCACAATCCAAAGAAGATTCTAAACTTTAAAATGAAGAAGATTAGTGTAATAGAATACAAAGCTCCAAGCTCTCACCCATCCATGGGTGAGAGCTTGGAACTAAATAAACAAGATTCTCATAAAATAGAATAATATGAGCTCTGGAAATTGGTAAATTTTAAAACAACCAAGAAAAAAACTAAAAAAGCCACATTGGAAATGGTAGGAACTTTCTGGACATTGCAGTCACTCTCGCTTAACCCATTATGGGGAGATCAAAAGTCCAACCCTCCCTCCCCCTTTCTTTCTTTCTTTCTTTCTTTCTTTCTTTCTTTCTTTCTTTCTTTCTTTCTTTCTTTCTTTCTTTCTTTCTTTTCTTCTTCCTCCCCCTCCTCTTCCTTCTGGTTTGAATATGCTAGGCCCAGGGAGTGGCACTAATAGGAGGAGTTGGTATGGCCTTGTTGGAAGAAGTGTGTCACTTTGGAGATGGGCTTTAAGGCCCTCCTCATAGCTGCCTGGAAGACAATCTTCTTCTAGCAACCTTCAACGCAATCAGTAGAACTCTAGCTCCTGCATCTCCATGCCTGCCCACCTGCCTGGACTCTGCCATGCCTCCCAACAAAATGATAATGGGCTGAACCTCCAGCCTTGTAAGCAAGCTGAAATTAACTGGTTTCCTCTATAAGAGTTGCCATGGTCATGGTGTCTCTTCACAATCATCTTCCAATTACCAATTGATTTCTGAAGAGAAGCTTTGAAGTCAGAGATAGCAGAATAACATACTTAAAAGTACTGAATAGAAAACTATTTAATCATGTATAACTGTCTTTCAAACAGGCATAAATGAAAATATTCATAAATAAATAAACCTTGAGTTTATTAACACTATAAGAAATACTTCTTATCAAGGAAACATCTGTTTGCAAAAAGATGGAGACCACTAGAGAAAAGTACAACCAATCAAAATGCAGAGTTGTGGAGCTCAGTACCAGTAGAGAAAGCTACAAAGCACCATTAAACCCAAGGCTTATGGAATGTTCCATAAGAGAGGTTGGAAAGATTACAAGAGCTAGAGACTCTGGAAATTTGCTATGAGATTGTGTCCCCTAGTACCAATGGTGAGCCTGAAAACATACATACAAATAACAATGTGTGGACTGAATAGGCTATAGTTAGGAGATATCTGTATATAAAAACACATATGTACATGCAATAATAATAATAACAACAACAATAATAGATTATAACGAAAAAACAAAAGGACAAATGTAAAAATCCTTCCAACCAAGATCAATAACTATCTGTAGGATGTGATGAAGTTGTTTGTTGAAGGAACATCGTGTCCACGCAGGGGCCTATATCCTTGGTTAAAATTGCGAATATAAAGGTGTCCCTCTACAGCATGAGCCTCTAGGGAGGCAGAAAATTAACTGAAAAAAAAGCAAGAAAGTGAACCCTCCGCTGATTTCTACATCTACGCTTTCTCTGCGTGATGAAAACACAGGATGTGAAGAGGAATCTACAAATGCTTTTATTGATGATAAGTAGACAGAGGAGGGGTGAACTGGATCATGTTCCAGGAAAAGAATATTCAAACTTTTCTCTTAAGATTATCAAACAAATGATACTCTTGAAATTGAAATAATGAAAGAAACACATCTTGCTTCACCATATAATAATGTTAACATTTCTTCCACTAATGTATATTCAGAAAGATTTTTTTTAAATTATTGAAACATTTAGTAAAACATACTTACACCTCAAATATTGAATAGAGCACCCTATCCAAGAGGTGATTTTTAAAAATTATATCTTTTATTATACTTTCATAATGCTTATCTTTGTTTATGTATTTATATTTCTAAAAAGTATTTCATTATAGTGATTTGTATCTTATAGTAAAAGTTTATATGGAATATTTTAAATGTATAAATTTGTTTTAATTTAATGCTTTGTAAATCTATGCTAAATTTATGAATAAATTTGCACGAAATATTTATTTCTATTAATTTAGCATTTGAATTCTGCTTTTTGCTAAATATTCTATTGGTGAATGAAGAAACATTTATTATGTGGCTTTGTTCTAAAATCAGACTTCTTATATCTTAGAAAAAGTTCAAAAAACTTGAGAGATTTTCCTTTCAGAATCTAGTCTCCTGAGTTTTTATAAGAACCATACATAGACACAAAGTGCAGGGGCATTCTGTGATATTTTGGTAGGTCTGAGGTATTCCCACCTCTGTACATGTTATCCATGGTGTAACAGACACACTAAGATATTATTGAACATCCCAAATTCATTTGTTTGTTCATGATCACAGGGATATATTCTGAGGAACTTGCTATGGAATTATCTCATCATGCTTGTGTACACATCAAGTACTGCACATGCACACACACAGAAAATTACTAGATAGGTACTCAGAAGTGGGAATCTTCCAGCTTCATCATACTCTTATGAGAATGTATGTACATGTCATCTCTTATTGATTGAAACATACATTGTACATAACTCTGTAGTTGTAGTTGATTGACACAATTATTTATATATACTTAAAATACGATGTCTAATTTTTTGTTTTTGAGTATCTTTTTCTAGTTAGTGATGATACATGGCCTCATTAACTCTGTGGTACATTCTCTGCATTCATACTTTCTATAGATTGAAATAAATTTGTCCAAAGCTTTTACATTTTATCACATTTGAGGACAATGATCTCCACAGAAGATCACATATAGACCTTTCTATGAATATTTAACAATTTATTTGAAAGTGAAAGAAATTGAAATTCTAAATCCTTATACTATCTTTCAATAGCTTCAACATTAACAATTACTACACATTTTAAGTTGAGTATAATAAGTCAATATTTTATTAATAAGTGACAAGTTCTGGATGTAAAGGCTCAGAGAGGTTTGTGTGAATATCTTGGCAAATAAATGCTCATGGATTATATTGATCTAAATAGGTGTGGTCAAAGCTTGTGATATCTATGGTATTTTGGTAGAATTTTGAAACGGTTAGGAGTTCATATTATAGGAAGTTCATATCATCATGGTTTAGTGGTTGTTTAAGCATAAAAACTAAAATTATGAAGTACATTAATATAAATATCCCATGTATAGTTAGAAAGCAAAACTAGAAGTTAATCTGTGGTTATGTGGTAGGTCAGAGGAAATAAGCTTATGAGAGAAGAATGTGACCAGGGGAAGACAAGGATGTTCTACTAGTAAATTAAAAGCAGGTGGTAGAGATCTGAAAAGTCTTCTACTGTAAATCAAGCAATCCTGTAAACACATTGAATCAAAAAAAGACATTCTTGAGCTATAGCATAAAATGTTAGGGTTAGCTAAGAGGACAAGCTTTGTTAATAACCACCATTCAGAAACTATGTGTCAATAAGTCATCATTTCAATTTACTGTGGCTTGAAGATTCATCCTGTGTCCACGCAGAGAACAATCCCAAAGATCCTCTTTGTGTGGAATTTTTTCTCAGTTGTTGAGGAGTCTACATGGTGGGTTTAATATCCACAAAATTGACATCTTCCTTACCAGGGCTTATCATTTACGAACATCTTAATTAACTCTTTGATAATTCGGGCTTATGTACCATAGGAAGTAAAAGATATAGATACTTAAGAAGAACGTGTCTAACTTTTGCAGAAGAGAGGACTAAAGATTTGGCTGAAATCACCCATTCCTTTTGATGTAGTTATCAAGAGAAAATCCAGTTTCTGTAGGAATTAGGACATATTTTCAAGCAATTTTGAATGCTTTGATGTCATAAGGGTGAGATGTGTAAGCTCATATTGTGAAGAGCAAAGGTGGCTGTCTCTCCCGTGAATTAGGACTAACTGCTGTTGTCATATACCCACAACATAGTCCACAAAGTTTTGCTCCTCTACACCATGAATATCTCTTTATCTAGGAAACTAGTCAGAAAGTAAAAGTTAGTTTCCCGTCTTCTGGAGGTCATTCTTAGGCTGGATGTTACTTTGAAAGAGAAGAAAGGCCTTGGGACCTGCCTTCAGTCCTGTCCTTTAGTGTAACAGCACAGATCACATAGCCTGATAATCCAGCTGTAACCTTGGAAGGCACAGGAGCTCAATCTTGATAAGAGAAAGTATAGCAAACAGGTAAACTAAGAAAATCTTGTTTTGAAGAAGCCAAAACAGGCCTTGACCAAACTCCTGTCAGCTTTTCAGAGATAGCTCAAGCCTACAAGACAAAAAAGAAAAAAAAAAAAAAAAAAAAAAAGACAAGGCATTTAAAGATGTGTTTATATCATAGAGCCTGGACTAAGGACATGACTTACACCTCATTTGTATATGAATGAAACAGCCCAGGACTATTTTACTTCCTCTCCAATTTATCTTTTATTTAGTAGAAAATTTCTCTACAGGACTAGGACTGATAGGAAATCTATTAGATTGGTTTATAGGCAGAGGTCTAGACAGCAATGGCTGTCTGCTGAGAGAAAGGCCAAGGAGCTGATAAGACTGGATGTATCATCTGCCCCAATCTAGGGATGGAGTCCCAGGGAGGTCCTAGAGAGCTGCCAACTTTCAGGCCACATTGGAATCCCAAAGAAATAGATTCTAAAACCAGGGAAGGAATGGCTCATGAATAGACTACATAAACTGACCAGTGAGAGAGAATGAGGCAAGTAGGCAGAGAGTAAAAGCTTCTTTTTCCATGTCCCTTCATGTGGGATGCCACCAGAATGTGTGACTCACATTTAGGGTGGGTCTTCTAACACCAAATTATCCTCATGTAAGATGTGTCTCCACCTAATCTAGTCCAACTGAGAAAAATCCCTCATAGACATGCCCAGCCGCTTAGGTTTTAGGTACTTCCAAATGTAGTCAAGTTTACCACCTAGATTAGCATTCATAACTTCACCCCTTGTCAGTTTAATATAAATCATATCTCCCTATGTCATGTTTAATTTTTGAATGAAAAACAAAAACCAGATCACAATTATGCCTTACATGATATAACTATGTATAACTGTAACTACCGCATATACTACCGATAATGCATTATATATTTTAAAAATAGATGGCAATGTCCCTTGACAAACATCTTTTAGTGTCTCATAACTTAAACATGATAACCAATGATGTTTTATCTCAACTTGACGTTACATTATATAAAAAATACATACAGGAAAGAAAATACAAATATCTGAGATTATATATTCCACATCACTCTTATCAAAATAAAAGTGAAACATGCATGTGAATTATAAGCCTTTCTTCTGCAATTCATCATGTTGACCTACTTGGCCTTTATAGCTAGTTTCTTCTACTACATATTCTGTATTCCTTCTACTTCTGCAAACACCTCAGACCATTTTCCTTCTTTTCCTGTAACAGTGATGTAAATTAATTACCTAGTTGATAGTATGCAATATAAAGGCTGTGTAATTTCCCTTAATGCTGAGACCTTAAAATGTTATGTAAATAACTTTGTCTTTAGTTAAGCATGTGTTCTAAGCACAGGTGTTAGAGAGCATTTATAAACAGATACAGGTAGCGCTATTTTTTTCACGAAGAATTATGTTTGCTAACTTGATAATATGAGTATATATTTATTAACATAATTCAGAATTAATCACAAGAATTTTTTCCAAATTTTTATTAGGTATTTTCTTCATTTACATTTCAAATGTTATCCCAAAAGTCCCCCATATCCTCCTCACCCCCCACTCCCCTACCCACCCATTCCCACGTCTTGGCCCTGGCGTTCCCCTGTACTGGGGCATATAAAGTTTGCACAACCAATGGGCACCTCTCTTTCCAATGATGGTGGACTAGGCCATCCTCTGCTATGCAGCTAGAGACACGAGCTCCGGGGGGTACTGGTTAGTTCATATTGTTGTTCCACCTATAGGGTTGCAGAACCCTTTAGCTCCTTGGGTACTTTCTCTAGTTCCTCCATTGGGGGCCCTGTGTTCCATCCAATAGCTGACTGTGAGCATCCACTTCTGTGTTTGCCAGGCACCATCATAGCCTCACAAGAGACAGCTATATCAGGGTCCTTTCAGCAAAATCTTGCTGGAGTATGCAATGGTGTCTGCGTTTGGAGGCTGATTGAGGGTTGGATCCCCGGGTACGGCAGTCTCTAGATGGTCCATCCTTTCATCTCAGCTCCAAACTTTGTCTCTGTAACATGGATGTTTTGTTTCCAGTTCTAAGAAGGGGCGAAGTGTCCACACTTTGGTCTTCGTTCTTCTTGAGTTTCATGTAATCACAAGAATTTTATTGCAGAATGAAGTTGTAGTTAAGTTGTTGAGTACTGGGTTATTATATATAAGGCCTTGGGTTTGGTTCCTAGCATTGCAAAGAAAATAGAAAGAAGTTACTATGCACTCAATAGACATTCTCAATTAAAGCTTACAAAACTCATTGTATAAGTGAAAATACTGGTGCTGAGAAAGGCACAAGATGAAGATGACTCAGGAGCCTCACTTCCATGGTCTGAACTTCTGTCTGACTATTCAAAGATGCATCACAGAGCTCTGAAGAATTATTTATTTTGTAAATATTATTTATTATATATTAAACATATTCAATGGCAGGTACAAGCATTAAAAATAACAAATATGGAATATAACTGCCTTTACAGAGACTAAAGGCTGATTAGAAAATTTATATTGCATATACATATGCAAAAATTCAGTCATATTAAGTAAATAAACATATACGAATATAGAAAGTATTAGTCTGGGCAGAGGGGATAAAGGAATACATGGATATACTGAAAATTTTACTTCCTTATTATAATCTAAACATCAAACTTGTCAATAAAGATTTATACATATCATGCGAGCATAACTACACTATATTAAACAGTTTAAGTATTACAGCAATTATTACACATAACCAATCCAGAAGTGTCATAGGGTATTATTACACCCCCTAATTCCCAGTTGAGACAAGTGATAATTAACCAAATTAAATGACTCATCCAAGGTCATCTAAGTAGAAAAGGGAGAAACCAGAAACTAAATCAAGGTTGGTCAATTACTAAGTTTCTCGTCAACCTTTTCCCCTACTATGTGAAATCTAATACAAATATTGAGTGAATGACCCATGTTAACTGATTCAAACAATTTAAAACAAAACTAATTCAGAGACATATATTTGACTCTTTTAGTTCTACTGTCTTGATGATCAAATGAAAGGAAGGATTAAATGCTATGCATGTACATTACCAAGCATGGTGAGAGGTATTTCTTCAATCTATGCGTTAGGTTAAATCAAAGAAAGTAGAAGAAATGCAATAAGTTCTATGTACATTATAAGTTGAGAGAATAGATCATAATAAGATTAATTTGATGTTCAGCTACTATTTATTTGATAATAATTTCAAATTGATGAACTATTTTGTAATGATTATATATTATACATTGTACAATACATTATATATTATAGATTACAGATTATATATTATAGTATATAACCCATGACCTATTTTACCATTAATTGTACATTAATGATATAGGTAATGTTCATAGAAACCAAGTAACTTACACACGGTTGAACAATAAGTTGGTTACTGTTGGTTACAACAGTAAGTTTGTTAAGCGTAGTTCTTACTCAACATTATGTTCTTTATAGTAAATGGCAGTACCAGATTATAAAGTAACCTGTGAGCTTTCAGCTGCACACAGAGTACAAGCCATTGTCTATACTGAAAAATATGGTAAGGTAACATAAGATACCTAATGAGAGACTGAGGCAGAGTGTTAAATAAATGACTATCAGATTTCAGTCATTCACTATTACCATTAAATATAGTGTAAGACACACAAATATTTAACCTGGACAAATGGTACTTGAATAAACAGGAGGATTGTCACAGTTATATTTCCCACATAACCTATTTCTCAAAATAAGAAATAAATGTTAAGCATCATGGGATACTTGATAAACTATCCCTACACCACCAGTGTCTGCAACCCTTAATTCTTGAAATAGCTAGAACTCTAAAATATGATAAGAAATGATTATCCTTCACATTTAACAACATTGATTTATTGAGGTACTAATGAACATATTCATTGATCTTAAATTCAACAGATATTTATTAAGCACCTACTCCATAAAATTTGTTGTCAGCTACTGCAGGTTGAGGTGTCGTTTCTTGATCGTGTCAATAAAGACGGCAGAAGTCAATCGCTAAGCAAAGAGAAAAAGGTGGGATTCCTGGGCCCAGGAGGAAGAGGAGGGTTTTGAGGAGAGGAGAAAAACGGTCTAAAGTCTGGGGGCAACTAGAACTGGTGGCGGCCTCTGCCACCGGTCGAATTCTGATATAGGATAGCTGATACTAGGGCAATAGATTCTGTCCCCCCGGCAGTTGTGTTATCCATCAGGTTTTAGAGTATTAAGGCTGTCTGGTGTTTTCTATTCATGTCGATTCCGGTGGGCAGGAGAAAAGGCATAGCCTGGGAGGTTGTTAGAGGCTAGGCAGGGCTAGCCTCAAGTGGTTGGCCAGTGGAGAGGGAGCACAGTTCGTGTATCCATGGGGCTGATCTCTGCGCTGCGGACTGTGGCACTGGGCAAGCAAGGAGCAAGCATGTGTGGAGGGACCCATGGCTCCAGCTGCGTAAGTAACAAAGGATTGCATCTGCCATCAATGACAGGGGAGACCCTTGGTCCTGTGAAGACTTGATGACTCAGCATAGTGGAATGCTAAAGTGAGGTGAGAGTATGTGGGTGGGTGGGGGAGTACCCTCATAGAAGCATGGGGGAAGGGGAATGGGATGGGAGGTTTGCAGAAGGCAAACCTGGAAGGAGGGTAACATTTGAAAAGTAAATAAAATAACCAATAAGTTTTTTTTTTTTTTTTAAAACAAGCTACCCCAGGGAAAAGGTTTAAATACAGGAATAGCATAGCTTTGTCCCACCCCCACCCCCCAATTAAGTGCATACCTGTAGGGGAGAAACATAGTTTATATGCCAGAATATTTGTATTTTAGATCTAAGGGTTTGGTTTTCTTAATTTAAGAGTATAAGTGTTTTTATCTCCATGTATGTCTGTTTCCCTGGTGCCTACAGAGGCCAAAACAGGAAATCAATTCCTCCAGAATTATAGACAGTTGTGAGCTACCATGCAGGTGCTGGGAGCAGAACCTTGGTTATGTGAAAGATGACCCAGTGCTTCTAACTGATGAGCCATCTCTCTAGCCCCTTGTTGATTTTTTTTTTAAGCTTATCAGTAACAAGTTCAAGAACTCTGTCTTGTGAGAATGAATTTGAAAAACACAAACTTCATGAAGACCAAGATTCCTTCAAGGCATTTATCTTCCAGACCCAGAAAAGTTCCCTTAAAGATCCAGACCGCAGCAGCAGCCCTGGGCATGGGGTGGAAATCTGCTGAAGTAGTATATTTATGACCTTGGTGCTCATTCCCATAAATGAAATTTCTTCAGCTTCTGATTCACAAAATACCTAATATTAGGTGGATTTGCAAAGGTTTTCCAGTTTCTATTATTCTTCCCCCTAACTCATTCATGGCCTGCTTCAGGCAACTGTTACCTATTGAATGCTGTTCTAGCAAAAACATTTGATCTGAACCTTGCCCATTTGCCCAGCTGTCACAAAGAAGGAACGAATATGACCTGTCTTTGATCATACCTTTTTGGCTAAAATGAAAACATCCTCCAATAGGTGACTCTTATATGAGGTGAGTGTTAAAATTCTAGGATAAACCACATTTAAGCCCAGGGATTCTGTTAAAGTTAATAAAAACATATTGGGGTGAGGCAGGTGGCTGCAAGGTTTGCTGAGTATTTTAATTCTTCTGCAAACATCAGAAAACCTGTCCAGCCTCAATGTAGACAAAAACTAGAATGATTGTTCAATTAGTAACAGTTTCTTAGCATTTTTGTTCAATTGTCTAATAAGGAAAATGGGAACCTTAGTACATAAATTCACTCCATTATGAGAACAACCTTTAGTGAGGAATCCAGTCAGCTCTTATTATTCAAATCACCAATGTGATGCTTGTAAGATGAAACAAAGGCAGGTTTATAATGATAACTATTATAATGCAACCTCTACATACACAAACACACACACACTCTCTCTCTCTCCCACACACACACACACACACACACACACACACACACACACACACACACACACGAAGCATTCAGTCCAGTCATTCAGTGCAGTATAAACAAAACCAACCCAGTGACAATTCTGATAAAAGGAAAAAGAGACCCAGCCTCAAACAGAACACATGATCCCGTTAAGGCTCTGACATTACTGACACTTTTAGAGACCCAGTAACTTAACTCATAACTTTCTATTATCTGTTCTATTTTCTTTTTTCAGACCTTTGCTATCAAACTTTTCATAGAAGATTCTGGATAAAAATCAGAAATTAAAACAGGTCGAGGAAATAATATTCTAAATTAGCACTGTAACTTCCTCTGTCTCTGAGAACGGACACTGACCCTTGAAGTGTCCACTGTGTATGTGTGTGTGTATACTTAAACTTGATTTATTATTTTTTATTTTTGAGATTATAATTACAGCATTTTTATCTTCCTTTTCCTCCCTCCAAACCTTCCTATATGCCCCTCCTGGCTCATCCCAGCCTGAATCACCTGAAGACTTCCGAAATCAAGGTCAAAGGAAAAATTTTCTGATCTGAGGATCAGAAACACTTCAGAATATGCTAAAGTCTTAGTGTGAGTGCTATTCATGGGTCTGGGTATCAGACTCCTTCCATTCTGACTTTTTTTTTTCCTTTAAGATACAAAAAGCAAACTTTATGCTGCCAGCAGCAACCCTTGGTCATATCTACCTGCTGGAACAAATACCTCACATAGAACCTTTCTACCTTTGCACATGCCTGGGTGCTGCCTCTGACATCCATTATGCTTCCATTCAGTTTGGCTTACTCCTGACAGTTCCTCATTTTCTAGATATAGTGTTCAACATCATGGATGTTAGACATCCACCTTCAGTAAGACCTGATGGAAGATCTGAGAAACTCAGTAAATACTCCAAGAGTGAGATTGTGTATCCTAGTGACAACAAAAACTATGCCCATAAATTCTCAAAAATGTAAGTAGTCAAATATAAGATGAACAAAGATGACAACAATGAACATGCCAAACTGGATGTGGAGAAGCTCATAAGATCTCAACCCTACACAAAGATCCATAGGTAACTTAGGAAAACTGGAAGCAGGAGAAATGAGCTTTCCTGGAGTAGAGTACACCAATTAATTCTCTCTCTCTCTCTCTCTCTCTCTCTCCTCTCTCTCTCTCTCTCTCTCTCTCTCTCTCTCTCTCTCTCTCTCTCTCTCTCTCTCTCTGTGTGTGTGTATGAAGTAACAATTTATGAAAAAGTCGGGAGTGGTGGTGCACGCCTTTAATCCCAGCACTCAGGAGGCAGAGGCAGGCAGATTTCTGAGGCCAGCCTTGTCTACAAAGTGAGTTCCAGGACAGCCAGGGCTATACAGAGAAACCCTGTCTCGAAAAACCATTTAAAAAATTATGAAAAAAGAGGCCACAGATTTAAAGGGGAGTAGGGAGGTGTATATGAGAGGGTTTGGGGGAAGAAAAGAGAAAGGAAAATGTTGTAATTCAAAAAATAATTTCAATAAGAAACAAAAAAATGACACAGTCTCAGAAACTGAAGTATCTCTTCTCAACATGGCTGTTCCAGAGAGCTTGCTGGAAGAATCCGGATGATAATGGGTTAGAATTAAGCAAAGTAGGTATTCAAGGAGAACCAGTATTTTATCTCTTCTGACAGCCAAATCATATACATAACACACAATGTATATAGCACCCTCCTTTCAACTGTCATTTTGCTTAAATAGTGATAGTTTATCTTCAATGGTCCACGTCACATTATCCAAGCCACCATACCCATAAATTACATAGTAACATATTTTGTTTTATTTTTAAATTTTGAGCTCATTCATACCACCCCAATAAACATGGAGAACCAAGAATGATGTTCCAGCTAGATAAAGCAAAATGTTCTCAGATATCAATGTAAGGTCATAACCAACCGAATAGCTATGCTTAATGTTAACATTAAACAAATGACACTCTATCTTAGCCACTTTCAAGTATGAACCCATACCCTATGACGCTAGCAATCTCCATAAAGAGGGTACTAGATACATTGTGTGTGATGTCTATGATTCAGTCTTCAGAAGAGATAACATACTGGTTCTCATTGAATACCTACTTTGCATTGGTCTAAGACGTCATCATGTAGATTCTTCCAGCAAGTCTATGCCACACTGTAAGTCAGACCTCTTCAGAATTGTATAGAATCTTCCTTTAGAATGTTGTTAAGTAACAGAGCCATTAGCAATATGGATGAAATAATATGGGTAGTTGCTCAGAAGAAAGATTCTCTATAAGGGTAATAATTCATTTTTTTCAGAATGGGCTCATCTGCAGACAGCTCTGTCACCCCACCCCACTGCTGCCCATACAAAAGTAAAAAGTGATTCCCATCAGAGAGTGTGTAAAAGCTAATTATTTTTTTAAAAAGGTCACAACCAAACATTCAATATTTTAAAGTTTCATAAAGGTAGCAATATACATGTGTTCCTTATATGAACCTAAGGTTTTGATTTAACTAATTATACTCACACTTCTGATACAAACAATTATTTCAAAAAAAGTTGTAGAGAATGGAAATTTAATGAAGCTTTCTTGAAAAAAAATCACCAAATTAGAATACCTGTTAAGACAGATTAACATTTAAAAATGACAATTGTTAGTATGTGTATTTTTTCATTTTTAAAAAACATGAATTTCAATTATTTTTAGTTACATTACATAATTTTAAGTGGATTTTATGTGAAATTGTGTGTAAATTTGAACATTGCTACATACAGTAGACATCTCATTATGAAGATGGAGACAAGGATCTTTTTAACTTTATGCACAGAATATAGTGGTGGAGCATTTTGCTTGCTTTTCCTTTTCTGTTGAAACACCATACCATTTCTTTCTATGTGAAGAGACTATTAGATGTTTGGACCTATAGACATCTATCTGTAGTATCACAGGGCAGTGTTAGTGCACCTTATTTTAGCAGTGAGGGAGCTGAAACCTGTAGAACAGTAGGTCGTAGCAATGGTTTTTGAAAACCCACCTTGGGCAAGCAGAAAGCTCACTCTCTCTGTCTGCTTCCCTCAGGACACATGAATAAACTGGAGTTCCAACCATGATGAGACATGTTGGTAAGCCCACAGGTCTGAAGACAGAAGCATAAAGATCTCTGCCAGTACAAGGACAGCCCGAACTACACAGGGAGCTTCAGGCTAGCAAAGGCTGCCCTATGAGTTCTTGTCAACATGACAAGAATGAAAGTTAGGAGAATCAACTGAAGCTTTAGAGAAAAGGAAATAAGAGGAGAGTGAAGATTAGATCTCATCTTCATGTGCTTGTCTACAGAAAACCTCAGCGCTTGCCATGGTTCTCTTCATATCGTTTGCCAGCATTAGCACATCTGAAGCCTGTGCAGCAGAGAGGTGAGGCCTCGAGCTCAGACATAAATATACACATTCACATATGGGAATCTAGAAAAATCTGCAGATATATTAAAATTTCAATACTATCTGACATAGTAGCATCAGTACCAAAACTCTGTGTTCCACTGACATTTGCAGTACTCAGTATTATGCTAGGTACTAAAGCTGCTAAGAGCAGATGCAGACACCACAATGTGAAGCTGGCAACCTAAGCATGGAGTTCAAAGTAAAAAGGTAGGGCTGACAGGAGTGCTACTCCGTATCTAATTAGTACTTTGTACTTTTCAGAGACTCAAGGGTCACATTGATGCATTGTATCAGTGACAGCACAGTGGAAATCACAGGTAAGGTGTGCTTAAACTTTTCTGAACTGGTTTTTAAAAGTACCACCACTCAGTCTGTACTAGGTATGAGAAAGAAAGAAAGAAAGAAAGGAGAAAGGGGTGTAATCTTTAAGAATTCTTTAAGTGATGCGGGAGGCTTACTCTGGGATTCTGGGGAAGGGAGGCAGGTAGGGTGCTGAGTGAGGATGCAGAGTCAGAGTGTGTTGAACACTGTGGGTGGTAAGGAAATCTGCCTGCTAAAGTGGAGGAGGCATTTATTATAAGCAAAGGATATGTCAAAATTACCCTTTTTAAATAGATGAATTAATGTTTAAACTCCTAAAGGATCCAATTTGCTGCAGATTATTGAACACCTTCTGGAAAGCCAATGGTGATTACCGTTTAGGGGCTGTCTCTCCGGAGCCTGGTGCGTATATGCCATATGTGTTTACCTTTTCCACTAGCCTACTAACACGCGATAATGCCGCGGCAGCTTTCGAGATGAACATTTGACAAGCCAGCTCACCGCCGACTGACACCTCCATTTCAGCTGGCCTGACATATATAAAAAGAAACTGAGTGTTTATCCCTTTGCGTTCCGGATTTGACATATGTGCTATATGAGAGTTACAGAAGCAAACTTCAGAAAAGAAATGAAAGCATGTACTTGCTAGTTTATTAAAGTTTACCTGCTCCACATTGAACGGAGACACGTTCAGCTGGCCACTATGGTACTCTGAAAACATCTGCAAGCCACGTCAGAAGTAATGACAAACAAACGGGTTCCTTTTGAGGTTGATTTTCAACCAGCTGCATTGAATTATAGCAGCACTATCAAAGCAAGGTCCCCATTAGCTGCTAATTCAGAGAGACTTCAGAAGAAACTCCCGTCAACCTCCAACGAATCTGCCCAACTCCAACAGCTCCCTACTCTCTGCCAGAGTTTAAGAAGAGGCCTGCAGATGAGGTGCGTGGCTCTCAGTCCCCGATGTTAGTGACTGCCATCATGGTGAGATTTTTCCAGTATGTCCTTTTAAATAAAATTTCAAAATGACAAAATTTATGACATTGATATTTTCTTCCAACTTTAGAATTATATGATACGTTGCCTCCAAAAGGCAAGTGAAACATTTCATTACAATGCTTCTCACTGGAGACTTTCCCCCAAAGCAAAGCAATGAAGGGTCAACAGGGAAATATCATGAGTGCCATGATAAATACCTAGGAATCCAGAACGAGAGCAGTAGGAACCTGCCACAGTTGAATCTGGCCAGCTTCCAAGAACACACATCTCAGTATATTTTCAGGACCCCTGAAGCACCTTATTTGATAATGGGAAGTGGAAGAAAAATTAGGGGCAGATTTGTGTCCTGAAAATATTGACAAATTTAGACAGCTTCTATTGTTTGTCCCTCTTGCTCTTCAGAAAGCAAAGTTTCTCTAAATCAAAATGATTCTTTAACTGCCTAACTTATTCTGCAATTTCAAACCCTACAGGATCCAGTGGCATTTGTAAAGGAAAGTTTGACTTATCAAAAGGTAAAATGGAAGTGGGAACGGACACCACTGCTCTCAAGACTGCTCTGCAAAAGCTTTCGATGAGCCATTGGGGTGAGCATATGACATTAATTTCACCCTTGGCACAAAGATCAAATGATGTTGCCAGTGTCACTGTTCTGTTTATAAAAATATTTGCGATGACTTGAGCATTGCCCTCCTCCAATTGGCTTGAGAACAAGCGCCGTTCTTCTGTGCTGAGTTTCAGAAAGCTGGGGGATGTCCTACTTCAAAAAGAATGTGAGGGAAGAAGCGCGGTCTTTGGTGGTAGTCAAACAAAAACTGGAGTTTTCAAATAATAATTTTGGGGAAAATGTACTAGTGTTCCTCTTCTCTCCAGATACTGAATTTCTCAAGTCTGAGAACATGGACAAGGTAAAGCATAGAAAATCTTTTCAAGTCCCACTTTTCTTATGTTTTGCTCTCTTACATGGTCAGAAAAGTTTTACAGGAAAATAAACATTTTATAGCATAGAAGGCCTGTATACAAACCATCTTGTCTATAAATCTCCTTCTGTGTAAGCTGGGACATACTGCAGTATTTTCAAATTATGGACTTCATGGAATTTGGTAGTATACTAGTAATCTACAGACCTGCCCAAGGTATTTTCTAATTTTTTAATACCCTATATTAAGCCCTAAGCATGAAATTATATTCATAGGACATGTTGTCATTTTAGAGTACCAAGTACTTAAAATTGCACCATTGAGTAAATAAATGGTTAATGACAATGAATAGTCAAGTGTGAATTGATATTAGTGCATTTAAAATGCAAAATGGCAAGTAGGCCCCAACCTGTCTTTGTTCTACCTCAGGCCTGGCTCTGTCTTTAGTACAATACCCACATTTCCTTAATTTTGTTCTGGCTTTTTACACTAAGAATCTTCATTGAAAGTTCTACTTTCTATAAGTTCTTCTTTCTATAATGCTTTACTCCAAACTACAGAATGTGGTGAGTGCGGAGATGGTGTATCCGTGAAGGGTCTACAGGGTGTGCTTGAGGAAGCAAGCTCAGATGGCAAATACTTACAAATAGTCAGGGAAATGCCATACTTCAAAACCACAGTGGGGAAGCAATGGAAACACACACACACACACACACACACACACACACACACTCACACACACTCACACACACACACTCACACATGCATACACACAAGCAGACTCCTGAAGATGTATTATCCATCATACTCATGTATGTATATTACCACAGGTAAACACACATACTCAGTCTGAGTGCTTTTTATATTGCAGTTATTGAGAACTTGAGAGAAAGGGTTTGTTACTGGGAAAAACAGAAACCAACTCATGTATTTAGTACTCCAACTTTACAAAATAAGAGAAGAAGAAAGCAGATTAAGAGGGTTACAGGGAAGGGTAGACCAGGAGGAAGAACAGGAGGGAAAACAGCCTGTGAGGAAGAGTCAAGGACAGCAGCATCCATGTGACTTGTCTAACATCAGGACTTACCAGCAAGAACAGACTAAATCATGAAGACAAGAAGAATGTCACTAGAACCTTACTGCCTAACTTCTTATCTCTTCCAGGTTGTTGAACCTTGACATCATTCTGCTTTTCTTGTATGTTCTTTCCTTCGTTCACAAAATTCTCCATAGGTTTCTAATCAGTCCATTTCTGGACCTCACAAAATGGCAAGGCCATAATCTGTTCTCAGAAAATTGAGAATTATTTATTTCATGTATTTAGCATAGTGCTTAGTACATCAGTATGTAAATGCGATTGTTTAATGAATTTACTTATTGATGTAGATTTCATCTTCCACTTCCTGTGCAACTTAAGAGTAATGCTTAAAGTTATCCTAAATTGTGAATTTGTTATTATGGCAATATCCACCAAACAAATACTTCTAAGTACTTCTTATGTATTAAAAAAGAAAAGTCTTACTTTTTTACATCAATTTTGAGGAAAAAGAACGCAATAATATGTAAATATAAGTATCAGCTTGTAACTAGATTCTGGTGGCAGGGAAATGCTGTCCAACATGGAGTACAGAATGAAAATGTTAAGCATAGTTTGTGGCGGGTATGGGTATATAGCTGTCCTAGAAAAATGAATAGAATTTCAATGTTGAGAATAGAAATGTGGGGATTATTAGCTCAAGTGTCATTGACGATGGTTCGATAACCTTAACAGTTACAGCTTTGGGACTCAGTGTCAAATGAATGTACTCTAATGTACTGTGCAGAAATATCTCTATGGTTAGCTCCTACTGTCTCTTTGAAACATCTGCCAGAATTGATTTTCCCATTTTTTTCTTCATGTGGCCCTGTTCTTATCTCTCTTCCTGGATTAACTCTGCAACTTTATCAATCTCTATGCTTTTCACTTTAGACCCGTGCAGTGTGAAGTTACCTTGAGTCTGGATCCCTCTTGTAGGCCAACTCAGCCCACATGATGTACAGGACAGGGAAGTTCAGTTGCTCTTTCTAGAATCATGATCTTCAGATACTATAGGAGAAATGCTGAAGTAAGAGAACAATGTGTCCAGGAAAAAAATCTCAATGGGAAAATGTTTAAGTTTTGCATTAATCGCTCCATCCAACCAACCTCTAATTTTTCCTTTCCTTTTCCTTGAACAGAAAGCCTACAAGCATCCAATTCCTTTCCTTAACATCTAATCTAGATCTAAGCGTTAATTTTATACCCACAGTAGAGCCCCTACCACCCCTTCTCTCAATCTTGATTTGTCTCTTGGATGCCATGATGAGAAAGGGTCACGGTGTGATTTGCTTGTGCTCTCTCCCTCTTTTCACTCTTTCCCTGCCTTTCTCTCTGCTATTTCTGGATGTCCCTTGGGTGTCAACATTGGTGGAGGGCTGTGTGGCAGGCGTCCAAATCTGATCATTTTATGGGTTTTTCTGAGCCCCCGAGTCTCTGAGGTTTTAGTGGATGGATGATGCACTATATGGCTGACCTCTCTTTTCTCTCATCTCCCTCCTTTGGCTGTCTGCCCAACAGATTCGTAGGGGTGCAGTTCCCATGACACAGAAGGCCTCTGAAGCTTCCATGTGATGCAAAGAACATTCACACGTTCCTGTCATGAGAGCACAAGCTGGCTTCCTGCCGCAGCCTCCCCTGATCCTGTGCTGTCAGTGTTCTAGCTAGTTCCCATTTCAAGAGAAGGAAACACCCTGCCATGTGTACACAACTCCATAAGATGTGTATGTAGCTCCTCTCTGCTCTGCATCCCCACTATGTGAGCCTAGTGAACTCAGAAGGCCGCGTTAAGCAATAAAGACACCAGCTTCCATTTTGGTATGTAGTTCAGTGTCCAGGAGTGTTATCTTATCATTTTCACTAGACATAGAAGGAGAGAGTGAAATCAAACTTCGTCTATGTCTCCAGCTCTCCACTCACTGAATGCCTTCAATCTTTTCTCATATATTGTGTCTGCAGGCTAAGAGGAGCCTGATCCTATTCCAGAATCCTGGCGCCACTTGTCCATTGCCCTCAGTTTTAACTCTTCAGACAAAATTCTAAAGCAGAATAAGTTTCATTTGGTATTGTGTTTACAATAATATTTGTGTAAGATGGTAGCAAAAAAAAGGCTGCAGAGATGTGAAGATGGAATTTTGTGCAAGAAGCTTTGGTATAGTTATTGTGTCTTTGTGTGGATATATATATATATATATATATATATATATATATATATATATATGTATATGTGTGTGTGTGTGTGTGTGTGTGTGTGTGTGTGTGTGTAGTTATTGTGTCTTTGTGTGGAGATATATATATATATATATATATATATATATATATGTGTGTGTGTGTGTGTGTGTGTGTGTGTGTGTGTGTGTGTGTGTGTGTGTCTGTGTGTGTGTTTAAGTCAGTCTATATGTCTCAGTGCATGTATGTATGTGCTTGTGTATGCATGTGTATCTCTATGTGTGTGTGTATTAGTGCATGAGTCTGTGTATTTCTATATATGTGCATGTATGTGCAATGCATGTGTATGTGTGTATGTATGTGTCTATATGTGTCTATGCAATTGTGTGTTTGTGGGTATGTGTATGCTGTGCATATGGTGTTTTAAGGTAGACAGAACTAATATTTACATTAAAATTTTCTTTTGTTCTTTACTTATGTGTAGGTTATGTTTAAGGTTAAAAATTAATTCAGGAGATTTTGACAATTAAGATGAGAGTTGTTTTGGTCCAGTAACTATTTCTCTGCTCTTTCTAGATAGGTTGCAAGATTCTGTGTAACTTTGGACTTGACCATGAACTATAAACTGCACAGAAGTGCCAATGGACACAGGTTTACCCATGCTTTGCTATATGACCAATGGTCCAGAGAACAGTTGCCCTTAGTATAGGTATAGTATAGTATAGTATAGTACCCAACAGTACAGTATAGCATATTACAGTATAGCATAGTACAGTACAGTATAGTCGTTACTATAGTGTATCCTTACTCCCTATACCTGTACTTACTGATATGAATATACAAATACTTTACTTTGCAGGAACAAGCAGTGTAAATTTCCCAATTTTCTTCTCGACATAGCATCAACAGAAGAAATAGGTTGCTTTTAATAACTCATCAGAAATAACTTCAAAGTAAGCTGTCTATTATCCTATGCATTTAGTTGTGAAAAGTTTACTATTAACACCTTTATTTTATTGACCATCATGCCTTAATATTAGTTAGTATCTTACACGAATATGTTCCTTCTTTGAGAAATGTGGTCCTTCATACACTACTCAGGGTACAAAGGCAGATCAAAAGCTGGATTCAATTTACAGACTATATATGATATAAACAGGAAACAAACTGAACAGAGGAATTGGTCTTTCAAAAGGTAAAAATTTCCTACTTCTGAGAGAAAATAAGAAAGAATAATAAACAATATGGGTACTGTAAAACATGTACAGGAAAATTGACATGCAGCGACTCACCTGTCAGAAGCAGCTGCATTCCCCATTACTGGGAAAGAACACAGTGGGCAAGTAGGCACTTAGAGGAGCTGATGCTTTCTAAGCAGTGCTATTATGCAGGGCTTACTGAGAATTAAGTATGTCAAAGATTCTCTCTAATAGCAGGAAATATTTTCTAACAAGGAATATAGAGAATAAACATGCAATGAACACTCTAAGAAAAGTACACTTCTGCATTTAATTCAGGGTAATGTATGATATGAGTGTCATTTTAAAAGCCAAAGCAGATTTTTCTGATTGAAATGAAACATTGTCTTTTTTTGTTTTTATCAAAAGCAAAGCAAAAGCAAGCAAACAAAAACCTCTCTAAGGTCCGCTCTAAGGACCAAGGTATCTTAGATGTTGGCCTCACCAACTCTTTCTTTCTAACCCCTCCCGCTCTTCCACAACATACACTGAGCTGTCCAACGTTTAATATGCTAGCAAGTTAAACAATAGGATTATTTTTTAGAGTGTGCTTTATAACTCTCTATAACAAATGTTCTGAAAATACCTTGAGTAAGTTTTCAGCAATGTCTGAACAGATTGTGTTGAGTTTAATCTGAATGCTGCTCTTCATTTGGGTCACCACTAAACAAATCATCACTCATCCGGCATCCACAGTATTGGATCAAAGATGGAATCAGAACTGAAGTCCATCTGATCAAAGTGATTCTTGATTTAGGAGATCTGTAATCACTTTCAGGAAAGGAATATACTCATTTCACTGAACCCAGAACTCTGAAGCAATGAGATGATGGTAGAGGTGACGTGTTTGCTACAAACTGAACGTAAAGTCAAAAAGGGAAACTGAGAAGGTTTCTTTTTAGAGGATTATGGACTACTAGACTCTTTAAGAAGAGCCTGGTTGGAATTCCCAGTTGAAACTAACCTGAAATAACTGTGCCTGTGCAGTTCTTAGTCACGAGGGGAGCAGATTATATTTTGCAAGTCACCATTCTCTTTCACTTGCAGAAGGGTTATACTAACTTCTGGAGGAAAGTTATACTAATATACCATGGTGTGAGTTTCTCTGCCCACCTTATTTTTCTGAAGTCACTCTCAATGACTCTAGTGTCATTTCAGTGCAAGGTAAACACTTAATTCTTCCATTTTAATTTAAGACCTTTGCTTATGGTCTCTGAATTATAATGGCAACACAACAATTTCCCTTTTCTTGATTGCTAAGACTTAGAATCTTCCAGTTGTGTGATTCTGGAGGCAGTATCAGTCCTCACATCTAGTGGTGACTTTCAATTGTGACTGAACTGACTATCTTAACTGTCACAAGGTAAGCTCCAAGGAGTTCTGATAGGATAGCGCTTCTCTCCCCACAAGATATTATTTCCTGTGAATCATTTGGTCAGAGAAAACGCAAGATTTTTTTGAATTTAGAAATTAAAGCCACTGTTCTTGTTGGATTTTAAGAAGAAAACTAAAATTTTAATTACTCAATTACTGTATTTTGACAAGAAGATCTAATAGTCTGGAGTTTTATAACAACCTGAAACAAAACAAATGGGAATATGCAATTTCTAAGTGAAAATTTAAACGCAGAAAGCCAAACAATAATTAAAATAACATTGAAAAGAAAATAGTATTTTTTTTTTTTTTACATCTCTTTGGGATGTGTGCACACAGGTCCAAAAAGTCATTGAAAATGTCACTAGTCGAACTTACAGCCATTATCAGATTAACACTGGCATTCAAATCTATTCAAGCTATTTGAAAAAATGTTTGTTACACTTGTAAATAATTTCAAATTTTCATTTTAAATCAGAAAATTCAAATTCATCAGTGACAACAGATATCTCTTAGTGTTGCTAACACTTTTAGGTGTTTAAAATCCCTGATAAGTACAGTGATTGTACAGACTGTGATTCAGTGTGTATTGCGAGGAATTTCAATCCATTCTGAGAATGGAACAAAATGTTCCCAGATAAACTTCTAGACTGTCAAGGATAGTGGTAAAATTTAAAGCACTTCAGATAACTGCTAAATATTTATTTGTGAACATTAGCACTGGAAATGAACTGTGTCATCATTTAGTTAGCATGAAACATGAAAAGTATTTTATTCTTCTCAACTGTATTTTCAACCATCTCTCATATTGTCCTCTTTCATAAAAGACAAAATACATTTACAGTCCTTAGAGTTGCTTTATTTCTAGAATAATAGACATAGAATTATTATAATAACCTTGATAAACACCAGCTAGTCCAGAGTTTGTGTTAATAGGATCTGACAGCACTTTCATAGATACCTTTGGATACTACCTTTTAACCAACAGGGTAAAGATTGGATGTGATTTTATGTGTTTAGAGTGAATCTCCTATATGTGGTTTTGTAGTTTAATAAAAAGACTAATTCTAATAGTTTGAATAGTATGAAGTACATTTAATTAAACTTCCCTAAAATAAACTTAGATATAAATTATCATGATTTACTATGGTCATTCTTGCAATAATGTTGGGAGTGGGTTGAAGTGAGTAATGATACTAAATGTGTAAAAAAAAAAGTCCAATTTCAAACTACATTTCTTTATGAAATTGTTATCGCTCCACGATGGTTCAGTATATGCTCCTGTGAACGGGGCCTTATTGTCCTGTTGGCTTGACAGCATGCTCTAATCTACACTACTTGATAAAGCATACATTTTTTTAATACCTCCAAGTATATCTTGTATACTGTTGGTTCTTGTTTTCCAGTTTTACCCCATTGAACAAGAAGGCTGAACAAAGATGGAAAACTGGATGTTCTCTCCCTTTGGAGGATTTTTTTTCTAATCTCACAGCCAAAAGTCAGAGTAGAAGATACATTTTTCTCTTTCACATTGAAAGAATTTTTATGCTACTTCTTAATTTCCATACACCTAAATTTACTGCAGTACTCCTTTGAGGGAACAAGGATTAAGACCATTACCTGCAAAATTCATTTGTTCTCAACCTGTAGGTAGTGATCTCTTTAATAAACTATTAAATGATCTCTTCATTAAACTATTGATTTGAAGTTAAGCAACTCTCTCACAGGGGTCACATATAAGACATCCTACACATTAGATATTTACCTTATAATTCTTTTTTATTTTTAGTAATCATTCCATTCATTTATATCTCAAATGATATCCCACTTCTTGGTTACTCCTGCACAAGCACCCCACTCTACAACCTCCCTCTCCTTCCTCCCTTTTGCCACTATGAGGGTGCTCCTCTACCCACCCAACCTCTCCCTTCTCACCCCTCCAGCATCCTTGTACACTGGGACATCAAACCTCCAAAGGACCAAGGGCCTCCCCTCCCCTTGATATCAGACAAGGCCATTCTTTGCTACCTATGTATCTGGAGCCATGGATAACCTCCCTGTACATGGCTTGCTTGGTGGTCTAGTCCTTGGGAGCACTGGGTGGTCAAGTCAGCTGATGTTAACAATATCAAAATTACAGTTATGAAGTGGCAGCAAAAATAATTTGTTGGTTGGGGTTACCACAACATGGGGAACAGTATGAAGGGGTCTCAGCATTAGGAAGGTTGAGAACCACTGAGGTAAGTGATTAAGAAGCTAGGCTTAAGCAACTTCTTTTATACCAAGTGACGAATTTAGTTAGGAAAAAATTTACAGTTTATCCCCCTATTTCCAGTCTCTGAAATGTCCAGATGTCAGACTCTGAGCTGATACAGATGGTGATGATCAGGATAAAGTAAACAATTTATTGGGCAATAATAGCAAAATATAAGGAGCTCTTACATTCTTACAAGCTTGAAGATCATTTGGTGTCTCACAGAACTTTTGTACCTTAAGGCCACAAACCAAATCTGCCCTTAACAGACTTAACAATATCCAGAAAAATCAACAGTACAGTAAACGGGGCTTTCAGGTAACAAAGACCCTAGTTATCCATCAGAGACTGATTTCCCCTTTTGATGTCACTGTTACTGTGTTTTTAATTGTGTTAAGTATGTGGAAATATAGGTCTTTGGAAACTCCCTAAGGTTAACTCCAAACTTGTCTGGAGATTTAAATGTCAGATTCTTAAGGACTTATTCAATGATTATTTGAAATACGTTATTCAATGAGTCAGATATTGACGATTTGGGAAGTCATTGAAAAATGGCGAATATATGATCACGGGCTTAAAAAAACCTCTTAGGTCCAATGACTAAACCAGGTATTCATCACCCACAGCTCATTCATTATCATAAAATGCTCTATCTCTGTTCTCTCTCTCTCTCTCTCTCTCTCTCTCTCTCTCTCTCTCATAGTTTGAGTATAATTATCACTTTAGTGTATACCCCAAGAAGTAATATGTTAGGAGGTATTAATTTGTTACAAACACAGTCCACCTAATGACTAGAAGTGAGCCTTTGGGAGGTACTCAGGATTAGATGAAGATATCAAGATGCAATGGCCATGAAGGTATACTTCCAGATCAGTTAAACCAAAAAGAAATACACTTATGAGCTTCCTGTCATGTCTCCTAACCTATCATGCTTTGCATTGTCCCTAAATCCTGCTCAAAAGACCATTACCTCCAGATATAGTTCCATGAGTCTCTAGAACTAGGAGATGTCACCCTCTTTTTAAATAAGTCACTCTGCTTCAGGTATTTTGTTATAGTAATGAATGACAAGACATTTGTATAAATGAATACATGTATAAACAACAGAATTTGGGTTGGGCTATTTTTTGTCTCCCATTAATTCTTGTTAGCAATTGTTCTTACTGGATGTAGAATGATCAGGAAATGAACTGGAATTACAGAGACTTGCCTTCTAATCCAGGTATCATTATTTTTATGTGCTGCATAATATTAATGACATTATTTAACTACTATGGCTTCTGATTCCTAATTTTAAGAATAGAAGTAGCATTTACTATATAAAGAATTGTTAGGAGGATCAATTATCTACTAAGGTACATAAAATTTCTAAACAAAAATAGAGGCTGTCACAGTAACACAATATTTATAGTATTTGACACTACTGATAATCGTGTTGTCAAAATTCCAAAGAGGAGATAGAAAAACTATTATTTTCTCAGGTAAGAAATGGCCATGACTTGTACATTTAATAAATTAGATGTCAGAGGGAAACAATTAGCTACTTTTTTATCTTATTATGTCAACATTTTCTGATCACTAACATTAACATCCATTTTACAGCCTTGCTACATGGAATAAATGATATTGATATCATTAAGATTATCTGTGACATTTTCAAATGACTTAGATTTCTTGAATGCACTTTAAGCTCACCAATTCAAAATCATTTGAGGAGAGCTTGGGAATTTAGGTTTTAAATTGCTCTTCAGGTGATTGTCATGAGCAACTACATTTAGGAAACTGCATTAAATGACCCTAGTCAAGGTTAAGAACAGCGATATAGGCAATGTCTTCCTGTTTAACCCAGTTCTAAGACTTCAGCACAAAAGACTGACCTTGATCTAGCTGAAGAGCAATTAACTACTATCTGTCTTTATTCATCCATATAAGAAAGGGCAATGAAAGATAACACCGGGTCAGTTAAGCACCCTCTTCACAACGCTCTTCTTAATGTGCTTTTTATGGCAATTTGCCTCATCTCAACCTTAAATGCATTTTTCTAAAAGAAAAAAAAAAGTTGGTATGTAGGATTTAAAACTCCAGAGCAGTAGTGTGCTACCTCATTTACACATGCCTACCATGTGGAAATGTCTGAAAATATGGAGGCCATAGCCCTGCCTTGATATTTCTCTAAACAGTCTGGTTACAGGCTTGTTATCCAGATGTTGAGAAAGCGCTGGCAGTGGGACTGTAGACCCAAAGAAGAAACTGCTGTTGTGATTAATATCTGACCTGTGGGGTAATCTGCCTCTCTAACACAACTGTTTCTTCCCTTGGTGTAGTTCCCAAACTCTTCTGGTCCTCAGCCTGACTGAAGAACCTTAAAACCTCTAATGACTTGACAGGATAATTCTTCAGATTGGATATAATTGCAATGGGCACCTGTTTTAGTTATTTTTTCCATTGCCCCAATGAGAAACCATCACCATGGCAACTTATAGGAGAGTTTATTTGGAGCTTATAATTTAAGAGGGGTAGCATCCATCACTATGAGGCTGGGGGGATCATGGCAGCTGTCAGACACACATGGCACTGGAGTAGTAGCTGAGAGCTTATTTCTTGATCCCCCAGAATAAGGTAAAGTTAGAAAAAGACACTCAGCATGGTATAAGTCCTTTGGAACCTCAAATCCTGCTCCCAGTAGCACACATTCTCTAACAAGGCCACACTTACTAATCCTTCCTAAAAAGTTCTACCAACTGGGAATCAAGTATTTAAAATATGTGAACTTACAGGACCATTCTCAGGCTCCCACAAAAACTATCATTTGAAGGTGCCTTCAAATAACTGTAATGACAGCAACAATTATCACAATAGATAGTGCCCATTGAATACTAATGAATAAGGTGACATTCTAATGACAAACCTACATAGACATTAAATAAATCTTAGCTAAAACCAGTAACAAAGTTCAAGGTGGTCCTTGCCTTTAATACCATCTACTTAGGAGGAGTCTATGGCAGTAGGAACCTTTCTTCAAGACCAGCAAGACCTACTTCCAAAACAACACAACAAAACTGTAAATCCAAATAAGCTTTTTATTTTTTTTCTTTCCCTTGCTGGATTGTTTGTGGTCTCTCTGTGTGTATTTGCTTGTATTATATGCATATAGATATGGGCTGTGGAATTGAGCTAGCTACAATAATTAGTATGGCCCATCAGTACCTTTTAATATGTATTGACATTCAGTTTTACATAAGCATGTCATGTCTCTCTTTGAATGAAGTTATTGATATGTAATGAACAACAAGGAAGCATGCTGCTGTTCGGAGACAGCAATCAAGGATGTTTGTTGAATAAAATCATACCACTACAAAGCTAGGAAACTGGTCTCCTGAGCTTAACCAGCAAATCTTTACATGTTGCGCTACCTTGTGCAAACATGTCATTCTGAGAGAATTTGTGCTCAGTTTCCTAAGCAGTATGATCCCTTGGAACACTCCAAGTATCTGATAAAACTACTCCTTCATCTCACAACTGACAGGTAAGGCCTATAGACTTGTAAGACTGTGCTTTGTAGAATTCCTGGATTCTGGGGATGCAATGATCATTAGTCAATCACAATATTCTGTGTGTTCCATTTTTCAATGATCTCAATGACTATAATGTCCAATATGGCGACTGCTATTGGCACTGAGAACTTTGTATGTGAATAATTAAGAAGAGGTTAGATTGAAAGTACACAATGTGTTTATCTACTTCTTGTGGAAAATAGTGTAAATTATATTAATATTTTATTATTGTATTTTGAAACAAAATAGTGCATATAATTAATTCTATATAATGTCTTCTTCATTGAATATAATTATCAAACTTAAGGTTACATATGTGAATAAAACCATCTGTGGCTCTTTTCTATCTGTTGAAGAGCATTTCTCAAACATCAGTGGATCTTCTGACAATTTCTGAAGAGTTGACACATCTTTTAAGTGGGGAACCTGGACAAACTACACGGATTTTCTGATTCTTATTTACTCTATATGCTCTTCTCTTTATCAGCTTGATGTAGACTATGTTTTGCCATGAGTTTAAATTCCTAGACTAACTAAACTGTGCCTACCAATGATCCTTATGAAACACTTCACCTCCTCAACCCAAATACCAAAGTGAAAGCAGACACCCAGAGGTCATCCACCTCCATAAGACAGTAGATACCTCACCTGAATTGAAAATGAACTGGATAAAATGGAATCACATGATTTTTTTTCTGCCCAATTTATATAGAGATCATCAGCCAAGTCATTCAAACACTGGTTACACACCAGTTTCACCAAATTGCTTATTAATAACCAATGATCAGGTAATCTAACCTCAATAAAAGTGATCAAAGCAAGTATGTAGAAAAGGCATGGATTAAAGGAAACCATCAATCAATAAGATGCTTCATTTTAAGACTGTAACATTTTAATCAAAGTACCCATGGACAGGAAAATTACCAACCTAAAATTATTCAAATTTGAGGCACTGGCAAGATGGTGCAGTGGGTAAATGGACTCACTGCCAAGGTTGATAACCTGAGTTTCACCCTCAGAACTCACATGCATCAGGGAAGAACTGACTCCTGACAGATTTTCACAGATCTACAATACACACAATGGCATATGAATGCCTGAATACACATACATGATAAATAAATAAATAAATGTTAAATTTATTTCCTAATATCTATATGGTGAAACTTCAAGAGCTATGAAAAGCTTTTCTGAAACTTGAAAGATCAAAGCATGTTTCTTTAAATTGCATGCACCATAAGACACTGGTATTTGTTAATTTCACAGGTTTATTAGCATAGAAATAAAAATAATTAAAATATAGCTTTAAATTTATCAGCCTCTGGACCACAAATTGAAAGGAGGATACAACTTCATACAAGAACTCAGGCCTTTGGATAATGATAAAAATGTCAAGTTTTCTCTATCCTAAAGAATGTGATGGATACTACTGAACACACATTGAACATCTGTATATTGGCTGACATCAATCATGAAGTTCCTAAACACTCCACAGACTTACAGCACTACTTTCAGCCACTCAGAAACAACAACCTAACAGGACTGTTCAGGAAAAGCTTGTCTTCATGTGACAACTCTCTGTCAGTACCAAATAGAGATAAATGCTTATCAGGTCTGATGCAAACTTCCAAGAGCTCTGAATTCTGCCAGTCTGTCACCAAGTTGATTTGCCCAAGACAATACAGAGAATGAGAAGGAAAAATCAGCCAGCCTTTTCCTTCCTTCTGTTTTATCATCTTCATCATTATCAGTATCACAATCACCATCATCATCACCATCACTAATCTACTGAAAAGCATGCCCTGTGCTTTCAAGAGCTCTGCAGTTGAATGCTAAGCATCAAAGTGAATCAAGGTCCCTCATGGTTACAGCTTGTTTGAACAGCTTTCAATTACTCATTTCCCTCTCCTCTCTCTCTCCCCCTCACCATCCCTTCATGGGCCATCCCTTCTAGTCTATCCTTTGTGTAAAATGTTAAATCTGAGGACAGAGAACTTATAGGACATGGGATCTTTACCTTTGTGGGATGCTTCACTGAAGACAAAGAAAGGGAATTGATACCTCCTTAAGAGACTTTTATATGCAGTATCTCATTTATGTTTCCAGAATTTAAAAACAAACAAACAAACAAACAAAACCCAGAAAACAAAGAAAAAAAAACCCTTCCTTATTATAATATGCTGTTATCTTACATTGTATCATTAAAATATAGCACAATGGTAGCAAACCTAAAAGTAATTGTGCACATATTTCTATTGTCATAGGGAAGTCATAAACCTCCCTCACTGATAACAGCTGCACTCTAGCCATCACCTGCACAGCGCAGCTGCCACAACAACGTCAGGTTTTACAGTGAAGAAGCAGTCAAACCCAAAATGCTACAGAGGAGAAATAAGCATTCCTCCCAGCATAAGCATCCTCGGGTGAAGAAATGCAGACTGGCCATCAAGCAGCACGCATCCCTGCTCAGTCTGTCACCGTAGAAATCATTATACTTGGATGGCTGTAAGACAGTGGTCCAATTCACACTAAGTTGACTTACACTGATATATGTGAACACTTGAAAATCCCTGGCCCCAGAAAGAGAACTTTACCTCCATGTATGTATGTATATTTAATGTGTGATATATATATATATATATATATATATACACACACACACATACATACATACACATTAAATCCCCTCCTTCCTTCAGAATATAAGGCTAATGGCTTTCCAGAAGGATCTGGTGCTGTTTTCCTTTCAAGTATTTTTAAACTTGTGGGTTTAATTGGCAAAAGCGAAAGTCAGGGCAATTTGGAGAAACTCACTTTGGCCAGTGTTTAAGCCTAAAATGACTAGCTGCAAAGCAGGCTTCTGCAAAGCCATTCGATCCCAATCTAAAGATGGATCATGAGGATTCTCCTTTCTCCCCTGTGCTTTGTGGCCTGTGGTTTTTGTGCCCAACACTAAGCTGGCAATACAAAAGTTAAGCTCCCTACACACATTTAAGAGACCAATCTCCCCCTGAGGGAGGAAAGAGGAGTAGAGATAAATAAACAAAATTAGACAAAAAGAACCAATTTTTGTTTTATTTTCAAACAGTTTTTTTTTCTTTTCTACTCCCATAGTGTCAGTGTGTGTCAAGTATGAAGTTTATGTAACATAGAAAAACACACAAATTTCTGCATCTCATCTTTAGGAGTGTGTCATGTCATGTTAGTGAGCATAGGTTTGTCTTGACTAGCCTTGGATTCTGTTAAAGGGCCAAACAGACCTTTGGAAATCTTTCATCTTACATGTCGGTATGTGTATGTTTTATTGTGCACAATTAACTAGTCTGTGGGAATACTGAAGTGACCCACGTTAGCTGCAGTTTTCTTCCTCTTTTGTAATAATTAATTTATTTAGAGTCATAAAAAAATACCTGTGATAAAGAGCCTCACACTCTGCACTCTGAACTTGCTGCTCGTGCCAGCACTAGAGAAATACACAAATCAGCTGCAAGCCTGACAGATAAAGCAGTTAGTGTAGGACTGGAACACCAGGAGACTAGGCAAATACAGTCTCCATTCTAGGTACACACCAGTGCGCCTGTGGATTATGCTGTAAGAAAATTACACAGAAACAAAAGCCAGCATCAGTATCTTTCGAACTTTGTGCCATGGTCCAAAGATAGGAACCAGAAACAGCTACTGGGATGAGTCCATTCTAGGAAGAACAAACAGTAAATTAAATGAATTCCAATGGTATTTGTCTAAGTATGCATGTTGTCTAAGAACATATTCTAAAACATCTAAAAACCTAGGATACACCATTTAAACAAATATTAAGTGATGGTAGTTCAATGCCATCCAAGTATGTATGTGATCATAATGAAGAAGGACTATCAAGGCATCTGATGGGTGCTCTCAAGCCTTAATTGCCATGGTCCCATGTACATAGGATATCGCATATGTCCTACTCACAAGCTAAAAGTTAGGCTGATTTCTACCACTTGAAAGGGAAAAAATTTGCAAGTAAGTATGTTCTTAATAGCGAAGATGAAAGAATTTGCTGTTTACTCTTAGATATCAGTCTTCATAGATAGATTCAAAGGCAAGAAAATGTTGCCATAACTGAGAAAAAGTTGCTGATCTTGTCCTGGTACGTGGGAGACATGCAGCAGAGGGGAAAGAGAAGATATCACGTTATCTGTGATGAGTGCTAGGTAGTAACTTTATCTGTTGATGAATGCATTTACATACTGAGTCATGGTTTAAATAGAAAATAAATACCATTTGAAGAGAGGAAGTAAGACGGAGGTGTCAGAACCTACAATTTAATAAATTGGAAAAATGCATCTTTCTTGTTTGCTGTGTTGCTGGGCTTTGATGTTATTTCTCTCTCTAAACTATATTGTCTAAGAGTGGAACCATTTGAAAGAAGAAATGCTTTGCATATATGTATGTCTAGGTTTTATGTGCACATGCACACATCCGTTACCTTAATTCTGGGTCAGGAGGTGGTTCTCATTCTCCGAAGCACAGCATTTTGTCCCACAAAGCAGAACAAATACATAAATGAGTAACTGTGTGTCTCCCCACCATCCCTAAGTTAATAACCATCTTTGAAGGATCATTATTTTTTTTCAAGCCCCAGAGGAAACAATAATATCCCCAAGTATCCCCAGGACACCTGGGAGAATCTGACTCACTATGCAAAAATATTGTTGAGAGCTTTAGATGGAAAAGGATAATAAACAACAAATCTAGAGAAGAGAGACCCCTCTGCAGTCTTACAAGCAAGATTCTCGGCACATGAAGATTTGTTCTCTGTTATTTGATAATCTAGCAAAGAAGTCCCCAATTGCAATACCCAGACTGGCCTTTTTGAGGGCTAATATACCCACATAGAAAATCTCTCTGAGCTTTGATGGAGGAAAAAAAATGGAGAGAGCAAGGAAGGTTCCATATTACAAGGGATAAGAGCAAAGGAAGCAGAGAGTAGTTTCCCCCCCCCCCGCCCCAAGCTAGCCACTAATTCATATAATTGAATAATAAAAAGAATGACTCCCATTGTCAGAGGCCTGGGTACAGACATAAATCCATTCTGCTATCTTCATTGCTTTTAAGAAACATCCTGACTTGGTGGCGAGCTTATCCAATAGCTGTTTCTAGATAACCACAAATCTCTGATTCCTTTTGTCAAATTGCAGTCTATGTTGCTGTTTTCATATTGAAATCACATTGTTAACTCTGAAACACTGGCATTTGGATGTTAGTCACTTCCATAGACTTCTGGATGACAAATTAGTACTATGCTTTAGCGCTAATAAATGGAACTGTAATACAGTTTTCATAACCATTCCCAGGATGTTCTTCAGAGCAGCTCTGTTTTGGCACCTATTTCTCCTGTTCAAACATATGAAAAGGTTGGCTAGTACAGTCAAAATCCAGCACTTCTGGTAATCAAGAGTCATTTATTAAAATAATGTATGGAAGCAGTGACAGCAAATCCAAAATTCTATTTCTTCAAGAAAAATCCATTATTCCAAGCCCAGACTATTTTATTTTCAAAGAAAAATTATTACAATTATGGTTTCTGAGAGTCAGATGATGTGATTCTGACCTTTGCCCTTTATAGGCTGACCTGGCAACTTTTAATGCACAGTAGTATGTTCTGTAAATGAGATATTTATATAATTAACACGTGTTGTTTGTGTAGAAATACATTAACTGAAAATAAATTCTAGATTTCTTATGAAATAAAGTAAGAAACTTTATAAAAATACAACTCTCATTTTCTAGTATTAAAGAGAAGCTTAAAAAATGTAAACACATGTCTGAGAAAAACTTTCCCTCTCCCTTCCTCCCTCTCTCTCTCTCTCTCTCTCTCTCTCTCTCTCTCTCTCTCTCTCTCTCTCTCTCTTTCTCTCCCTCTCTTTCCTTGTTTCTCTCTGTCTCCCTCTCTCTTCCTATGTCTCTGTCCCTCCTTCCCTTCCCCCTCCCCCACCTCCAGGCCAGGGATCTCTAGAGCTGGCCATTTTCCTGACATAGTCTTAATCTAGTCCTTTATCATAGCACTGCACTTTTGCTCTAAAGGTTTCTGCACTAAAACGTGGGAAGGTGAAGCCATAGTTCAATTCAATTTATTTTTATATTGCCTCTCATACAAAGTCTCTCAAAGCACTTTACAGTAAGAGATAAAATAATCATATAACACTTGACCATGCTTGGAATAGCCACGATCACCCAGACAGCCAGGGGATACAGCAGTGCACACTCACACAGGTCAAATTCCCCTCCTTTCAAAGCCATATAAATGGACATTTCAACAGAGTAGCAGAGCCATATAATATCGCTGGCTGAGCCCTGCCTTGCCCTGCCTTCTCGGGGGACAAGAGTAAAGCTTTGTTTTTTCTATTCAGATCAACCATTCTCTCTTCTAAACCTCTGGTGATCTCAACTGGTGACCAGTTTCCTCCTCACAAGCCAGGATAATGTTTTCTTTCTATTGTTGTCAATTATTTTAATCACTTGTGATTTATGGCTTCCTGGAATGCAGTTAATCTGGTGCTCCTCTTTTCCTTGTCTGTGTTCAGTATTTGGCTCCAAGAGGTAAAGAGAAAAGGCTGGTGGAAGGACTGAAATAAATAATAGTTTGAGGGTTGTTTGTTTGGTCAACCTACAACACACACACACACACACACACACACACACACACACACACACTCACATATACAAGCACATACATATATATACAAACAAACATGTGCACATATATACAAACACATGCACACATACAAACACATACACACAGTGAGAGAGGGGCCAGGGAAAAGAAATCTGAATACGAGATTTGAACACTTGGGATGAATCAGTGGACTTCTGAGGCAGGAAGAAGGAGTAAAGGATAAAGTAGAGTGGTGGATTTTTTTCTCTAGCTAAAACATCTCAAATCAAATAACAATGTCTGGAAATAATAATGAAGAAACCAATCCTGACCAAGAGAAATTAGGTCAAATCGATACATCCAGTTGGAATCTGAACATCCAGTTTGTAGAAGAGTCATCCTAGAGATGGTGCCCAGTAAGGAGAGAGCACAGATGTCAGTGTGAAGGGCTGTATTCATTCAGTTCCTTCAGAATGCAAAGAGCTGCCTGAGATCACCAAGCTGTGGAGACAGTAATTCTCAGAAAAGATCCCTCTCCAAGCTCACTGGGTCCTCGACACACAGCTCTCAAGCATGAAAACAAACTGCGTATCGCCCAAACATGAATTTTTGCAGAGTATAAAAATTAAGAGAAGTCTATGGCTCCAAAAGAATTTCACTATTAAACTCAATAAACAATCTGAAACTTCATGGGGGGACTATGGTTCTAGAAAAAAAATGTGACTTTTTTCATCCTCCACTTCTTGGATCAAGTCACATCTTCATAAAAAAAGATAACAAACTGGAATATATTGCAACTCAGTTTTTGACCTTTGAATATTTCTGTCACCGATTGTCAAAGTTGAGAACTACTCTCTATTCTGAGGTGATGGATTATTTAATTAACCATTGACCTTTCTCCAACATTGCTTGACAATAAGCATAGTCCCATGCAAGCTGCTGGTCAACTCTGTGCTGATTATCAATCAGAGGAGGACATTTTTTGCAATTTAGGTGAACACGCAGAATTGCTTTGTACTGTTTATTTACCTAAACTGACTGTCAAATTAATTTGGTATTTTTCTTTTTAACTATCCACTAGATAAAGAGCAACAGATTCATTATTCTTTTGGAAATTAGACTTTACAAAACAAATGTGTTTGGTGAAACCAAAATGAATCAGCCAATAGGAAAAGCAAGCATTACTTCCTATTAATGAATCACCCAGAAAAGGTTGCAGCAATTCATTTTTATTGCAACCCATCTTTCAAGGTTCCCATTGAATCCAGCCAATTGTAGGAAATATGATCCCCCAGGAGAATAAGGCATGGCCTTTGGAGAGTTCTCACCGTTGTTTATAACTTTCCACATTTTCCTTCAAGGGTTTATTTTCTTTATAGAAGGGAAGGGAGGAGAGAGGAGAGAGAGAGAGAGAGAGAGAGAGAGGAACGAAGGAAAAAGAGAGATGGAAAGAAAGAAAGAAAGAGAGAGAGAGAGGGGGGGGAGGGAGGGAGGGAGAGACAGAGAGAAAAAAAGAAAAGAAAGGAAGGAAGGAAGGAAGGAAGAAAGAAAGAAAGAAAGAAAGAAAGAAAGAAAGAAAGAAAGAAAGAAAGAAAGAAAGAAAGAAAGGAAAGAAGGAAGAAAGGGAGGGAGAGACAGAGAGAAAGAAGAAAGAAAGAAAGAAAGAAAGAAAGAAAGAAAGGAAGAAAGGAAGGAAAGAAGGAAGGAAGGGAGGGAGAGACAGAGAGAAAGAAGAAAGAAAGAAAGAAAGAGAGAGAGACAGAAAGAAAAAATAAAGAAAAGAAAGAAAAAGAGAGAAAGAGAGAAGGGTGAAGAAGGAAGGAAAGAAGAAAGGAAGGTAGAAAGGAAAGAAAGAAGGAAGGAAGGGATGGAGGGAGGGAGGGAGGGAGGGAGGGAGGGAGGGAGGGAGGGAGGGAGAGTAGATTTCAACTAGTTAAGTGTAAGACCAGAAACCATTTCAACAATTAGTTTCTATATTGGTCTAGCCTGGTTTCGTCTGCTCTCAGAAACCCTTCACCTACTTGGTTTCTTTCTTCAGGGATCTTCAGCTTAGACATGGGATGAAGCTTAGAGTTCTGTAGGAGGAAGCTTCCCAAATATGCCACTTCTGAATCCAGCATTTAGAAATGTGACATGTGGGGGACAGCAGTACATTTGCAGACAGACCTATGGTGGTTGCCTTTCCTGCTACCACTACCTTGTTTGCTTCACAATTGTGTAAGGAAACACAATGCAAAGCAACTTAGAGTCAAACAATTCTAGCCTCACCACCATAGGTTCTTTCCTTTAGCATGCACGGGGACGGGGGGCACAATATTGTGCACAATATCTTCTTGCCACCTTTATTTCCTAGTCTATAAAATAGGAATCAAAATAATCATGATTCAATGGAAATACAATGAGATAGCACATGCAAATTCAGATTGAAAAAAATAACACAGCTTCTCCAACATGAGTTTCCAGTTAGTTGAGTGGATACAAACATTATCTTCTCAAAGTTGATCACAATGTAGGAGAGACAGTTCAGCAACAACCATGGGCCATTTCTATTTCCCCAAAGTGCACAGTGTTTAAAGACTTGACATTATGAAAGTATATTGTCTTCATTAATTTATGTTAATTTTTAATGTTGGTATGACTCTATTGCATAATATATACAGAAGCCTCTGTGTATGGTGGTATGCATATATACATGAACACATGCACTAAAAACACATAGATATTGCAGGGTGAAAGAGTTTTGACCTCCAAGAAAGCAGATTTTCATTAAAGTCTTAATCTAGGACATAATACCAAGCATTAATTGTAACAGTGGCTACTTTTAGTTTAATAAGAAAAGAAAAAAATTGCTTAAAAATGAATTGTATATTGAAATTAGCAAAAAAATCCCATTCTATATATATTTATTATAGTGTCTGAAATTAAACTTTCTAATTTTATAGTTACACACACTGGAATGGTATGTGCAATGTACACTTATTTTCCTTTGTATCTGTAAATCATGTTTTTGCTTTGACATCTATCAATTTCCTGTCAAAGCTAAGAGCTTATTTCCTGTGGGAACAGATCCTTATGGGTCTAACATCAGATACCTAGATGGGTAAGTTGTATGTTTGATGCATGGTGACATTAATGTAATATTATGATGGATATCTATTAGCAGGTACATCACCCGAACACACACTCTCTGAACATCTTTGACAGAGGCTGCCCTTTCCCTGTCTGTCAATCCACACTAGAATCATAAGAATGAGCAAATGTGACAGAAAAGGGCTATACCAATTATAGATGAAAGGATAGCATCTACTCCCACCATTTGATGTGATTTATTTGTTGGTCCTTCTGCATTTGGAGGCAGCACACTGCAGCTGTTTATGAAGTGACAAATGGTACCCAATGACAGTGAATGACTTCTCTAATCAATTTAACATGTCTAAATAGTGATCATGAATTGTGGGATTTGTTGAGTGTCTGTGAGTACAGAAATTACTGAATAGTTTTCATTAAAACATATATTTCAAATATACACCTGGAATAGTAACATCAAAGATAACAGAAATAAGAATTTTTAATATAAGGATTAAGTTTTCAGGTGTGTTTTAAGTCCAGTATTTTAAACTTTTCCTTTTTTTTTTTTAAAAAAAAAGAGGTGTTAGTTTTTTAATAAGAGAAGTTTATGGGTTTTTTTTTCTTTTTTAGCTTTATTTGATAGAGGAAGGTCATAATTATCTTGGGTGGGAATATAGTGAAATTGTATAAAGTTTTGGTGGTTTATTTTTCCAAATATCAACTTAAGTTTAAGTTATTATCTAACCCCTTTTAATAAAACTCTTTTGTTATAAATGAATTTATCAATGAATCCACTGTGTACCTTTTATATTTTCTTGAAAACTATGTACTACGAGAGGGGTGGATTGCACTATCAGAGTTATTTCCCTGAACACTATGCATAATTGTTTGAACTTACACATAATTCAGACAAGTTTTTTTTCCCTCTTATAGATAACTAGTATAACAGAGGAAGTCACAAGCTGGGATAACTTTACACAAGAGTATTCACGTATTAATTTCAATTTGTTAGGAGTAGGTAGTCTTTTACATACTCAATACAAAGCACTACTGCTATAAGCCAAGAATGATTTTCCCCTATCTCTGTATTATTCAAATTTATTAAACAATATTTCATGTTTGTTTGACACAATGTCAAACTTGGGCTCCTAAAGAACTGCGGCAGCTTTGGGGCTGTTATGTTTTCTTGGACTTTAATCATTTTTGGCAAGGCTCCACTTCCTGTCAGAAAGTGAAACAGCTTTGGAATGTCATTTTCCCGAAAGAAAACAGAGAGAATCTGAGAGGAAGTTCTCCTCCACTCCAGATCCCCTAAGATACTCAAACACACTCACAGGAGGGCTGGAATACATCAAACATTAGCAGAGGGAAAAGGACACAATTTTCCCACATTAAAATACATGGATAAAGTTGAACTTCTGCTAAAAATAGTTCCCATGACTAATCCTATTAAGTTTAAAAAATTGGGCAGTATCCTCCTTGAAGTGGAATGACTCTCTACCATCACACTCTGCTGAGCCCACCACTCACCCTGAAGCTAGCAGCCCTTCAATATTAGGCCCTCATCTTTCTGTTTACAATGACATCAGACTTAAAGAGGACAGAGTAAGAATGAGAGAGAGAGAGAGAGAGAGAGAGAGAGAGAGAGAGAGAGAGAGAGAGACTTTATTCAACTCTAAGCTATCAAAGGACACCAAATATAAGATATGAGGATCAAAATTATCTCAGTATGCCAAAAATTCTAAAGTGCAATATACATCCTGTACAAATCTACAACATTTTCCCACCCAGTCTTAGACTCCCTGTGTGTCCCCAGGGAGCGATAACACTGCAGAAAGCAAACAAAGATTACTCCTAGCTGTGCCACTTCAAGATGAGAAATGTTGGATGTGACTTGAAGTAGAAAGATATAAACATCTCTCCTCTTTTGGAATTGCAAGCCCCTGGTTTTTGCATGTGAAAGTAGCAAACGAAGAGAGAAAAGGAAGGACTGAAGAAAAAATCACTAAAAAAGGCTGAGCAAGTTGAAAGGTTCTAACCCAAGTTGAGTGCTGTTGTATTCTAGTGAGGGGAAGCCAACACATACCCACCACTTCTGAATTAACAATGATAATCGATACTTTTCTAATCTTTCAGAAAGGGCAGTGACAGGAATATAAAGGAGCTGCAGAGAGTGTCATTCCATACTATGATATTGACATATGTTAGCTAAGTGATTAACAATAGAGAGGTTCAGCTATAGTGAAACCTGAACCCAGCTGATGCCATTAACACATACATCTGATGAACTCTACAGACCACATTAAACAGAGAGAGCACAACGACTATAGGAGAATGGCTTTTAATGAAATCATGTCTAAAAACGGAGGCTGATAAATGTCATCAAGGAGTTCTTTGTGGAACCGGGAGACAGTGACAATCATGCAGACAGTAATTTGAAGAGAAGAACAGGTAACACAGTCCCAAGTACACTGAGATGCCTTAGAGCTTATACACTTTTAAAGCAAAGTGGGTCATCTTTAAATACTGTATTATGATACTAAATAAACAAACAAACAAACAAACAAACCAGTTGATTTAGAGTTTTCCACATTGGCACTGAAGTATGCAATCCTATAAATTCACTATCATAAAACAAATAGTTTTTATTCACTAAATAGTACATATTTGAACCAATCCATAATTTACAAAAGTAGGTCATTAAGTGTTGGATGTATTGCATATATGTGATGCACTTCCTATGACTGTAACCTAGAACTCCATCCATAAGGGCCACTGAACAAAGGGTGTGCTCATCTATAAGCTAAGCACGTTTTTCAGTTTGCCTTATTTGGAGGACAAGTTCCAGCTTCACGGTCACCACACAAGTGAGACCAAATGTTATGACGTTTACGGATGGAAAGAAACTCTCCCAAGTTACAGACACAGGGAGACACAGAACTGAGGATGTGGGAGTCACTTCTAAACTGCCTGCATCGATCTCCAGCTCTGCTACTTCATAATTAACACAGGTACCCTCTTAATCTTTGTCATTTGGGGATTTGTCAAGTCAGGCCCTAAAGAAGAATGTGAGGAGTTAAGATAGAACAGGAATGAGTGAAAAATAGAGGAGAATGTATTTAATTCTTTTAAGCATTGATTTTGAAATTCCCACAGTGCTGAACTGTGGTCAGTGTGTTAGTTAGCTGGTTTGGCCACTGCCTTCTATGGAGATCTGGGCTTCATCCTTAGCCTGAACCATCTCACAGTGAATCTGAATCATCATCCCTTGAGACCAACAAGATCCAGAAGTCTCTATCTAAATTTGAGCTCTCACAAAGTTGTTTTTTTTTTAACAAAGCCTGTGTGTCACTAAGCAGATAATTAAATTAAACCCCCAGTCTATAAAGCAGGAAGGCTTCATACCTAACAGGCTACAATTTTGAACTCCATTTATAAAAAAGTCTTGGGACAAAGTGACATAGGTAAGAAAGCTTTTGATTTCTACTTTTAAAGAATCACAATACATTTGTTATTATCATTTTGTGACACTGTATACAAGCAGGATCCTGGCCTATATGTATCAAAATTCTCTTGCGTTCTTATAAAACCATAAACCCATCTCTCTAGACAAGATGCCATTTTGGGTCTATGTTCTAATTCTAGCTGGACACAGACTGATAGTGTTCTTACGCTCTCTTCCACTGCTCCTGCTTCTTTCAAACAAAGTAAGGATAGTAAAGTCAACAAACTGTTGTAAGGACCAAACAAAATTCACCTTGCACCTTAGCCAATTGCCCATCACCTGAGAAATTCAGCAAATAGTAGCTATAATTTAGTGTGGTGTGTATATTCATAGAAGTTATGAAATCTCTAACTTCCATATTGGTAGCAACTAATTCCTTTTTTCTTGAATCTCAATGCCTTCAGCTAGGCTCTTTTCAAATTCTAGCACAGCTGTCTTACTTAGGCCTTCATTAATTCCTGTGCATCAGTAAGACCCTAAGTGTCCATAGGAATCAGTATACCTCAGTATGAGACTAATTCTTTGGTCATTGGTTATTAGCTTTGATGCCCCTAAACCCATGCTTTGTTAGCTGGAAGAACTTTTCCAAAACATGAACAAGTCTGACTTTATTGCCTTCTGGGTCCAACTGTGCAGGATCGAAACTGAACACTGAGTCTTCACGGATGCCCTTGTGTTGGCTTTTCTAGAAGCATATCCAGGCTTCACCCAGCCTCCTGAGGAATGCCTGTGGAGAAAGTCCCCAAAGATCAACTCTCACAAACAGCTTGTACAGCTCTAATGACTGGACATATAAAATTCATCATACATTAAATTTTATGTTGCCTCATTAGTCTTAATTAGGTGGATACACTGCACCAGAATTATGGTTTCTCTGTGTTTGTATTCGTGCCTAAAAGTGAGTCTGTTCCCTCATTCAGATAATATTTCAATGTATTTTTTAAATTTTTGAGTAGAAATGTCAAGCAATGGTATAATATTGACAGCATTCTTGGTTCTAGAGAAGTAATCCAAGCTGAAGACAAATTAAATTATCAAATTCCATAGGTGTGTCATATCACACATGCACCATATAAAAGATGCCCTTCAGTCTTTCTTCTTTACTACACTAAGGAATAAATATTAACACTATAACCGTTTTTTCATTAAGACTGGTATTGGCCTATTACTTCATTGATTCTCCTTCTTATCATTATGCACACTCTGTAATAAGTGTTTTCAGTGTAAGAATCTTTTTAACATTTTTCTCTTCTTCTCTCAAATCTAGTTTAGTTTTTCCCTTTATTGATGTCTCCCATGAATACTTGTCATGATTCGACTCATCATAATTATTATTAAAAATCCAGGAGTACCTGCAAGATTTGCAGGATGACATTGATGCCATGAAATGGACCCTGCCCCCAACACTGTTAATGATATTCTGCTATTCTGGCAGACAGGAGCCTAGCATAATCATATCAGAGAGGCTTCACTGAGGCACTGATGGAAACAGAGGCAGAGATCAACAGCCAAACATTAGGCACAGCTTGGTGAATCCTGCAATAAAAAAGGGAGAAGATTTTTAGGAACCAGAGGGGTCTAGGACACCACAAGAAAACCTACAGAATCAACTAACTTGGGCCCATAGGGGTTCATAGAGATTGAAAGGTCAACCAGAGAGCATGCATGGGATTCACCTAGGCCCTCTGCACATTTGTAACAGTTGTGTAGCTTGTTCTTTATATGGGACTCTTCACAGTGGGAGCATGGGCTGTGTCTGACTCAGTTTCTTACCTTTAGGCCCCCTTCCCCCAACTGGGCTGCCTTGTCCAGCCTCAATAGGAGAAGATATGCGTAGCTTACTAAAATTTGATATGCCAGGGCTAGTTGATATTCATGATAGGCCACCACTTTTCAAACAACAACAACAACAACAAAATGTAGGAGGAGTGAAGGGGGGGTATGGGAGATCTGGGGGGCAGACAAGGACTGCGAGGAGAGGAAGCAGGGGAAACTGTAATGATGATGTAAAGTAGGGGAAGCCTCAGTCATGATGTAAAGTAAATAAATTAATTAATTAAAAAATATCCAGGAGTGGGGTTCAAGAATTAATGCCAGCAATTAGGAGGATGCAGCAGGGACGCTCAATATCTTTTGTGAGTTAAAGGTTCCAGGTCAACCAGGATATAAAATGATACACTATTAAGATAAATAGATAGATAGACAGAGAGACAGACAGACAGACAGACAGACAGACAGACAGATAATTAGATGGAAAGGTCTTGATAAAGCACAGAGTATAACACTATAAAAGGCTAAATATATTGCAGATGTAAGTTTAGAAGATCTTGAGACTTTATAGGTAATGGTGGCTCGATGACTAGAAGCCAGCCTTTCTAGCTCCAAGGGCCTCAAGATGAGTCCACAGTCTGAGAATATCCTCTGATATCATAGTCCAAATTTGTACCTTGTAATACAAGCTTCATATGCACTGACTCTGAGTTTGCATCTTTGTGCAACTCCATATCTTAACAGATTCTAAAATACCGGCTGCTGATCCCCACTTTTATGAATAATCAAATAAAAAGAAAAGTAAAATAAGAATTTTTCAGTACTTGAAAGGGTTAGTAATGTGTTAACTTTTGAAAGGTTAAATTACCTTCATATCAGTGAGATTGTAATTCTTGGATTATAATCGATGTTAAATGGATCGAAAGGCAAATGTGTATACCTAATTATAGCACTCTGGAGACTGAAGAATGAGTTGTGAGTTAAAGTCTAGCCTGAGCTATGTGAGACCCTCAGTCTCAAAATAGACAAAATGTGTTAGGAGAAAGTCAGCCTTGCTACAGATAAACTTATAATCACACATTTTTCTATCACGCTTTAGAAAGAACAGAATTATTAGTTCTTATCATGTTTGTTTTCTTATCTCTCCAGGTTCAACCCTGTTCCCCAGCGGTAGCCGAGATAAAGCCGGTGACACCACACCATGCCATCGAACCATGGCATCGCTGGGGAAAATACCCAGCAAATAAGGCACTGAGGATTAGGAAATAAGTAAGGATACAGTGGGAAGATAAAAACAAGAGAACAGCTCAGAATTAAAACATATTCTTATCCAATTTGCAGAGGTTAGCACACACGGAAACTGTCTCAATACTAGCTGGCTCCTTGAAACTGAAAGTGTGAGAAAGGAAGACGGAGAGTGTGGAGAGGGGTAATGTCTCCTCATTTTGCATTTTAACCCAAGTAGTTTGAAGGTATAGATTCATTTCTATAATCCATATATTCAGGAGATGAAGATACAAATGCAAAACTAGTAGAGAAACTTTTATTTTTATCCAGGAATGACAGCTTATTATCATGAGCCAGTACTCCACATATTATGCTGACTGGTCGTTAATATAGTGGGTCCTTGTAGCAGCCATCTGGATTCAAACCTTGGAGCTGCTAAAATATTCTTAAAACACTTCTGAGTCATTTTCAATACTTCACCTTAGAGAACAATTGGTATATTTATAGATGAAACATCTGATTATACAGTGGTATAATATTTACTGAATATTTGCTAAAGTACAGAGAGATGATAGAAGATTAAAATGAATCTGATATAGTTGCTCATGGTTTTACATTCTATAATTTCAGTTGTACTGCAGAATTTTTATTACAGATATTATAGGCTAACGAATGTTTTTAAATGACTAAGTACTATCTGCTCAAATACCCTTCCATGTCCACTAAGGTAGCAGTACCGTAAAACCCTGGCAAGAACAGTGCTGAGGGCATGTGAGATTACAGGAACCCTGACCTGCACTGTAGGGAAAAGGTACAGCCGCTTTAGAAGGGAGTTTGCCAGTCCCCTCTAAAACTCAACATACTCTTCCTATTGGATCTACCATTGCCCTCCATGGAATCCACTCGAAGGAGTTGAAAGTGTGTCCACACAAACATGTTTTTTACATGCACATGAATGCTCCTAGAAGCTTTATCCATGCCTGTCAACATTTTGAGGAAGCCAAAATATACTTAAGTGGATGAATGGCTAAACTGCAAAAGGAATTCAGTATTATATGGAATTGCAAGTCCTGAGAAGACAAAGAGAAAAATAAATGCAAAATATATAGAGAGAAGACAATCTGAAAATGCCAGTGATTAGATGACTCCAATTTTGTGACATTCTGGAAAGCAAACTACAAAACCCATAAAAAGGCCATTGGCTTCCCAAGGACTAGGAGGACAAAGGGAATGACTGGGGACAGCACAGAGAATTTGGGGGCAATGAAAATATTGTATATACACTAATGATGGATACATGTAATTATGAAATTTATCAGTCCATAATATGTGCAACAATAAGAAAGAATTCTAAAGTAAATTATGGGTCTTGGTGACCATGACATGTGTGTGTAGTTTATAGGCTATAGTAACTACACCACTCAGGGGTTGAATGTTTATAAATGAGGCAACTACACATGTCTAGGAGGGGCTACATAGAAGATATCTGCACCTTCTGCCTAGCCTTTCTGAAATTCTAAAACCAATGATTTTGTTTGTTTGGTTGGTTGGTTTGGTTTGTTTTTTTGGGGGGGCGGGTATTTTTTTGTTTGTTTTTTTTTTTTTGTTTTTTTTTTTTTTGGTTTGTGTGTTATTTTTTTTTAATTAAAACGGGGTCTCATGAATTCTTAATAAATTTTCCCTGGGATAGCCAATTCTAGTCATGGAACAGACAGTAGCTTCCACTATTAAACTTCAGAATTAGTAACAAGCTATCAAACCACCCACGAAATGTCAAAATATTCTGTACACCTCAGAGTTAGAGCTGTATGGCTCTCTGTGATTTATGGACACATTATTCATAATGTATTTTCTGTTCATTTCTGTCCAGCGCTGCACCTTTTATAAACCTACTGATTAATATCAAACAGTGAACAAATCTGACAAGCAGGATTACGAATCTAACAAAACTGTTTATAGTGTGCATGAAAAAGCATACCGTTTCCAGGCAGTGTACTTAATAATAAAGCCCTGTTGTACTTAAGAGGTGAAGGGATTACTCAACTGTCAAAGTTCCTTTAGCTGTTAAGAGTAGCCAAGTTAAAGACCTGCTACTAAAAAGCCTCAACAGAATATTTTATGCCACTTTATTCACCATTATCATATTTTATATTTAAATACAACACAATTACTATATAAAATAATCAATTCATTCATTCAAAGTAAACATCACCTAAAGAACTTTTATGGTAAGGAATAAACCAAAGACTTACCTTTTTTTTTTTTTCTGTTCATTTTTCAACTCATGGTTAATGTCTTATGTAATTTTGGCCAAGAGACATCTTTACTTCGAGTTTCACTGTACTATCAGTGACCAAGTATAAAAACAATGGAAGTTTGCCTTGATACATGAATGGATAAAATCGGATGGGATGGATAACCACAGGTTATTATTCAGCCTTAAAGAACAAAATCCTCCCATCTACAACATGAGTTGATCCACAAAACTGTAGACTCTTGGAATTAGCCAGGCACATAAAAGAAAATTCTTCATGATCTTAATTAAATGTGGAATCTAAATGTTCATAAAATCAGAATACAGAATGTGTTTACTAGAGTCAGAACCTTGAAGTAGGGAGAGGCATGCATATTCCAAAACTTCAGATATGTGGGGAATGTTGCAGAGAGCTAGTGCATACTATGTTGTAAACTGAAATTTGTTAAGAGAATTGACTTTAAATATTCTAAACAAACAGAAATATGTGATGCTAATGATGTGTCAATCAGTTTGATTGTGTCCAACTTTTCATTTTGCACTCATGTTACAGACTGTAAAGTATTTTTGAGAATATCTTATTAAATCTTCAAAACCGAAAATATTTTTCATTACATTTTAAAACATATTTAAGTAATTTGTTATTGTTTAAAAGATAAACATCAAATATATATGAAAAGAACACTCTATGATATATGATAAATTGTTTGACATTTTAGTAAAAAGTTATCATACCATTAGCCTCCTGATGATCATATCTATTTATCTGTTTAGTTTCATAGATAGAATTATAGCACAGAATATGCAAAATAAGTGTTTTCTTTCTTTACTTTTTTTCTTTTACAGAGTCTCAATATGTAGCCCAGGTGTCCTCAATCTCAAAATTCTCCTGCCTCGGCCTCTCTGTGTTTACAAAAATAATGCAAGCTATTTTTTAAAAGAAAAGAACTAATCTTATGAGTAATTTTTCCTAAGGCTCATTACAGTCAGTATTGACAAAGGGACTAGCAATACTAGTAATATGCTCCATGATCTGTCCCTCACTGAAGCAAACATTGATCTGGAAGAACCTAACACAATCGACTCTTGTAAAACTCTAGATACTAATGCAACCTATAAAAACAGAAGCGTATTTAAAGAGAAAATGATTTACTGAAATTTGCTGTTTGAGAAAATTTTCTGTCATTTCACTAGCTGGAAGGGGTAAAAAGAGATCTTGTGTCCATGCATGACAAGAAATGCAGTCTGAAAAATGTTTGAAAAAAGATCACCAACTGTAGCCTACAAATATGGCAAACAGCAAACTCTAGCAAGGGGATGTATCTGACTGCCATTATAATAATCACACTTTCTACAAAATGTGTAGTATGCAAACAAATTGGAAAATGTGGCTTACTTATATGAAAACATTTAACTAGATGTATATTTCAGAAGGCTCAGATACTAGGCATACTAAATCAACACTATAAGAAGATGTATTAAGTATGTTTGATAAACTAAAAGATCCTATGGATAGGTATCTAAAAGAAGCAGGAGAACAATGTGTCAAAGCTTGTCAGGATAGGACAGATGATGAAATTGATCCATATATAAACGTGTTTGTGCATACATATAAACTTCCAGAAATATGTGTATTTGTTATTTTTCTCTTACTGTAATCGAACACTATTACCAATGTAACTTATAGACGAAAGAGCTTTTTTGTGGTATGGTTTCAGAGGGTTAGAGTCCAAGAGAGCAGAGCAAAGACATGGCAGTAGGAAGCTAAGGGCTTAAACCTTAAATCACAGCAATGAAACAGAGAGAGTAAACTAGAAATGGCACATATTTTGAAACTCTCAAAGTGGCATACTTCCTCCAGCAAGGCCACACCTCTTAAGCCTTCTCAAACAGTGCCACCAGCTAAGAACCAAGCATTCAAATGCCCAAGACTATCAGAGACATTTCTTATGTAAGCCACTACAGTATGAAAAGATTAAAAAAAGAAAGAAAGAAAATCTCATTTTGATAAGCTTCCTAGAACCTAAAAAGAACCAAAAATTTTGTTCTCTGTAACATACTAGTTGCCTTTTCTGGTCACCATCTTACTCTAGTGGGTATGCACAATCAATCCCATAAACGTGTGCATCCAGAAGAAAATTATCCCAAGCAGTAGACACCAGAGACCTGAAGCACAGGTAGTGCAGTTGTTTCATTTTTTTAAACAATTGGTTTTTTGTTTGTTTTGGTTTGTTTGATTGATTGTTTGTTTGTTTTTTGAGACAGGGTTTCTCTGTGTAGTCCTGGCTGTCCAGGAACTCACTTTGTAGACCAGGCTGGCCTCGAACTCAGAAATCCACCTGCCTCTGCCTCCTGGGAGCTGGGATTAAAGGTGAGCACCACCACCGCCTGGCTAGTGCAGTTGTTTCTACCAAGAATTGTTCTCCACAGTTCCCCCCATTCTTTCACAGTGTGTCATTCTGATGTGCTTTGGCATTTGAACAGACAGCCCATGTCACTCTGTGAGTTTTCAAGTGACCATGTTTGATACACAGCAAAACTGTCATGCTTCAAACTACTTTTTTAGGCAAGTGAGAAATTATAACACAAAGTAAAAAACTTTAAAAATCTGTGCCTTTTGCTTGACTCGGAAAGTGACGTGTCTTAGATGCACAGGTGAGAGGCACTTAGCGCTTAACAATCTAACTGAAAGAACAGCGTGGTAGCCTTCTGTTTCCACAGCGTGTCAATTAGCAATAATTTCAAGGCATTCACTGCATAATCCAAAAGTTATTTACAAAACGTGAGGAAAATTTAAAAAAAAAAAAGAAAGAAAAGAAAAGAAAAGCTGAAAGGCTATTTCTAAATAGCAGGCTAACCTCAGAAAACTTTCCCTGACCACAGTCAAATTCAGATCATCTTAGCTATCTTTAGAGAGAAGCTTTTAAAATGACTAACTCTCAAAATGCTGTGAGACTCAAAAAGAAAATATCATAGTATCCAAATTGCCATTAAAAAGAGGGTTCCTATCTAGCATTTTTCAAGCTTCCATTGATTCAAATGAAAAGAGGCTTTTTACAGGAACGATTATGGAAGGGATCTTTCAGCCCCAATTCATTTGGAGCATTCTGCTCTTAAACACCTTTGCATTGTGCTGTTTCCTATTTATAATAGAAACAGCATCACAACCAGTTCTTGGCTCTTTCTCAAAGAGAAAACCTTCACTATACACAACTTCCTTCATACTTAACACCACCTCAGACAGCCTTCATTAATGAAAGGACACACCTAACACTTTCCTGTTGCTAGCAGTTACAGACTAATTACTGTTGCTTTTCAGGGCTGATGAATGGAACAAATGCGTTTTATATACATATGTGAGACAACTTCCTAAACATCCATTCATCACAAAGGTTTTCATAAAAAGCAGAGAAAAGTGGCTGAATAAAGATTGACTGAAAAAAAAGTAATTATTATGTCTGTTAATACTGAGAATAAAGTTTTAAGGCATAAATGTCATTCAAAGGAAAACATTCTCTTACCAAAATGGAAGTCAGAGAATCTTGAAACTCAGAAGTAGTCATTCAGAGAGATTCTAGGGTCCTGGGAGATCTCACTGTGTTGAAAGTATCTCATAGCCAACAAATGGCAGCACAGCCACAGGTCCATCTTTGTACAACAAACTCTTTTTAATTAATTAATTAATTTATATCCAGATGATTCCCCTCACCCCATTCCTACTCCCACAACCCCTCCCCCTTCTCCTCTGAGAGGGTGGAGCCCCCCTCCCCCCAGGTTTCTCCCCACCCTGGCACATCAAATCTTTGCCAGGCTAGGTGCAGCCTCTCCTGCTGAGGCCACACAAGGCAGTCCAGCTAGAAGTACATATTCCAGAGAAAAGCAATGCCTTTAGGGATAGACCCCACTCTAGGCAACAGTTTTAGGAATAGCTCCTGCTCAGTTGTTCTGGTCCCACAGGAAGACCAGGCTGCACATCTGCTACATATGTTCATGGAGGCCTAGGTCTAGCCCAAGTATGCTCTTTGGTTAGTGGTTCAGTCTCTGAGAACCCCCAAGGGTCCAAGGTGGCTGACTCTGTCTTCCTGTGGTGTTTCTATTCACTTCAGGGTCCTCTGTAATTCCCCCAACTCTCCATAAAGGTACTCAAGCTCCATCTAATGTTTGGCTGCAGGGTCTCTGTATCCATCTGAGTCAGCCGAAGGGTGGAGCCTCTCAAAGGACAGCCATTTTAGACTCCTGTCGGCAAGATTAATAGAGTATCATTAATAGTGTCAAGGATTGGTTTTTGCCTATAGAATGTGTCTCTAGTTGGGCCAGTTATTGCTTGGCCATTCCCTCAGTCACTGCTCCATCCCCTGTCCCTGAACTACTGTAGGAAGGATAAATTTGGGGTCAAATGTTCTGTGGGCGGGTTAGTGGTCCTATCATTCCACTGAGGTTCCTGAGTGGCTACAGAAGGTGGCCTTTTCAGGTTCCACATCCTCACTTGCCCAACAAACTCTTCTTGCCACTGTACTGTCTGACTCTTAGCTTCCAAAGACAAGTGCTTTGTACTATAGCCAGAAGCTAAAATGGGATTATTAATTCAGATTTATGGCCAAAAAAGTAGAATAGAAGTTTAAAGGAGTTTTAAAGTTTTGAGACTAGATGGCTAGAAAAAAATATACGGCCAATATTCATTAATAGACTTTAGGGGTAATTTGTTTAAAATGACAAACTGTTTTCCCCCTCATTTCATGATACTGTTTGCTTCCTTAAATGCTGCAAATTAATCTCATAGTCTTCTGGTAGAAGAAAAGAGACTACCACCAACCCAAGCAAAAGATACACAAAGATTGCTGCAGCAACTATTCTCCAGGTTGGTGCTCTGCTCAGATACCTTTCAGAGTGAACAAAGGTAGTAAACTCACTCCCAAGCTCAGCTGAATCACAACCTTAGAGTGTTTTACCTAGTGAAGAACACGCCAATTATCCAATACCAAATGATCAGCCCTGAAAGCATATAGACACAAAAAAAGGGATAATGTACTGACTGAACAAATGGATTGGGATGTGTGTGCTTTAGTGTGTGTGTGTGTGTGTGTGTGTGTGTGTGTGTGTGTGTGATTTTAAAGAACAATAAAGACATGAATTTGAAAAGGAACAAGGGGTCTTAAGGAGAAAGGAGAAGGGGAAGATGTAATTATAATCTAAAATAACCCACTAAGCACCCACCACAATGGACACTGGTGACAATAGTATATGTGCTAGTACCAAAATTCTAAAGAAAAAGGCCTTCAAGGCTTCTATCCCCAAACATTATTTCAACAAATGAACACCTATTCATACATAAGTAATCCCAAGTAGCAATCACCTCTTAACATTTTTCTCAGAAAATAATACCACGAAAATGGATCAATAAACTGACGGAGAAGCCCTGGGAGCCAAAAGCAGAAAGTGAATGCAAGGAGATGAATAGGAGTAACTCAAGTGACTTTATTTGCACACAGAGCAACTGCTCAGCCTCGAGGAGGCCAGCAGCCTGTTAGGGATAAGATTCTCACAACCATCACTACTGTCAACACAGGGGGGGAGAGAGTCTATTGACTGAAGGTGGAATTCAAATAAAAAGAGTAGGGTTTATTGGCAGATAATTATTCAGAAAAAAGTGAGGGATATAAAATTGTTCAACAAAGAAAAAGTTATCAGGCATAATACTAACAAGTTTACAAAGATGAAGAACATAGGTAAGTGATATCAGACTTGTCTGGTATACTTACAGTCATGGGTCTAATCTACAACAAGCAAAACAGTATATAGAGAGACAGGTAGAAATAGAGATAGATAGAAAGATAGAGATAGATAATAGATGGATGAATAGATAGATAGATAGTAGATAGATAGATAGATAGATAGATAGATAGATAGATAGATAGATAGATATAGGTATATGCCATAGTTAAAATCCACTATGAGAGAGAGAGAGAACATTTACTTTGTACAACACAGATAGATACTAAAATCCATGAGTATTCAAGCCATTTATATGAAAAAGGATCATATTGGCCTATATACACTGTCCTAGTTAGGTTTATATTGCTGCAATTAAAAAGCATCATCAAAAGCAAGTTGGGGAAGAAAGGGCTTATTTGGGTTATGTTTCTCAACCATAGTTCATCATGACAGGAATTAGAGGCAGGAACTGAAGGCAAGGAGAATATTTACTAGTTTATGGCTTGCTTTGCCTGGTTTCTTATACAACCCAGGATCATATCCGGAAGAATGACACAATCCACAGTGGGTTAGACCTTCTCTCTTCAATCATTAAGCAACAAACTGCCTTACAGAAATTCCTCTACAGACATTCTGATGGAGGCATTTTCTCATTGAGTTTCCTCTTCCCATATAACTCAAGCAGCGTCAAGTTGACAAAAGACCAATCAGACAATTGACCCTTTGTCAAGTTGACACAACAATACAACACTATTAAAATATAGAATTTCTAATACCACCAAGAACTTGAGGCTAGATAGGTTATGGACCCAATGGTTATCAGTGTGTCTCTCAACCCTCATCGGAGAAACTCCCTTTTCAGTAGATGTAAATTACCATAGAGACCCACAGCTAGAATAGACAGTGAGCAAAGAATGAGGGTTTGGATCACTCAGCCCTAAATAGGTTATCTTGTCACAGCTTTCTTCCCCAAACTCAAGAATCTATGAGAAAAGGGAGGTGAAGAGATTTGAAGCACCAGAGGATGGGAATGAGGTCAAGGAAATAGCATCCTTCAGATACAACAAGACTGACACATGCAGGACCTCACAGAGACTGTGGTGATATACACAAGAGCTGCAGAAGAAGTTCAAGACAGACAGATCCCACCATAGAGAAAGAGGAAGTGGACACAAAGTCCCACACCTATCCAAGAAGTTATTTACAATCTGTAGTTGCTGGGAGAGGTGAAATCAGTTTTATTCAATTGAGTGATACTCTATGGCAAGCCTCACGCTCAGGAATAGTTGGCCCCCACAAACCAAACTCCATGATTTTGCTTGATTGTTTATTTTGTGTTTGTATGTATATATATATACTTTTCTTATTTGTTTTGTTGTTTTTAAGAGAGAGAAAAAACATTATTCTGAGTGGGGAGGTAGAGAGACTTACCTGCAAGGAATTGTGAAAAGTGAAATAATATGAAAATATTGCATGAATTTCTCAAAAAATTAAAAAAAAAACACATAAACCTATAAATGTTTCTTTCTGGCTTATCCCCAAGATGGTGTTATTTCAATATTTTTGTCACAGAATAAAATGCATTCCAAATTGAAAATTCTTATAGCCTTTAAAAGTTCCAAAGCCTTTCTAAAAAGTTCTTCAACTGTGGAGTCCAACAATATAAAAAATAAGTTTCAAACTTCTCATTCCAAGAGGGAATAACTAGGAGACAGAGAAAATAATACAAAAAAGCCAAGCTGACATTCAACAGTGTTAAAAACAATAACTTAGCGCTCGACATCCTGGACCCATTTATAATCCTCTTATACAGAACCACTTCTCCAGATCTGCCTCTGTAGCGAACAGCTTGCCTCACAGACTCCACACTGCTCTCATCCTTACTTGTCAACCTCTCTCACAGTTATCACATCGTTCGTCTCTCCAACATGCTGAGGTATTCATTGCAATGGATGCTGCACCTTCATTAATGACTTCTCTCAGATTCTTTTTAAGGACTCCAGCCCTACCACACAGTGCTCTCCATGAACCCTTCATGCCTTCCAAACCAGTATAACCTGGATGGCCTTACACATTGTAAAGTTTGGCTGGCGTCATGAGATGCATCCATGCATCAGGCTACCCTGATACTGATGAGAACACCATAAGAAGACTTCACCTTAACAATGCTGTAACCTTACAGTTGGTTTTGCAGCCGTGGCTAGCCAGCATCAATTGTCCAGGAAAAGAAAGATATTATTTTAGTGGCATTGGGCTATTCTTCCTCTCAGCTGACTCTTCAGCTCCAGCTAAACAGATACCACAGATTCTTAATTCAAAACAGCAAATGAATGGCTCTAATAGAGTCTTTGCTTCTCTCTGAAATGTCACAGGCCCAGTCTTCATTGTCTGTATCTCTTTCAGCATCTTTCCAGTCTCTCAAAGCAGCTTCAAAATTATGAGCACTCACTTGCTTTTCCTGACCAAATTTCCAAAGTTCTTCCAAAATCCTCCTCAAACCAACATGGCCTAGTCTGTGCCACCAATATTCCCCCTACCTGGTACCAATCTCTGTCATATTCAGGTTTCAGTGTTCTAATTAAATACAAAAACAGCATGTAGAATAGAGGGGTTATTTGGCTTACATGTCCCAGATCATCATGAGCAAACTCAAGCAGGATCCTAGAAGTGGGAACTAAAACAGACACCATGACAAGACACTGTTTCTGGCTTTCTCCTCATGGCCTTGATGTTTGATTTTGTACAATCCAGGGTCACCAGTACTAGAAATGGGTTTTGGGGTTGCTTCCAGTGTAAAGGATACTCCCACATCAATCATTAGTCAAAGAATGCGCTATAAACTTGTCTATAGGCAATCTGATCAAGAAGTTTTCATAAATGAGGTTCCTTTTTCTAGATAACTCTGGCTTGTGTCAGGTTTACAAAAATTCATCCAGGTTCACACATTCTAATTTTTTTATATTTATTTTATTTATGTGTATGAGTGTCCTATCTGCATACGTGTGTTTGGGTGACATGAATGCCTAGTGCCGAGAGACTTCAGAAGATGATATCAGGTAGATGGAAACTGGTGTTCTAGATGATTATTAGACAACATATGGACACTGGAGACTGAACTTTGTGCTCTACAAGAGCAAAAAATAGTCTTAAATGTCAAGACATCTCTCTAGTCCATACACTTGAAACTCTCCTAAATCATTTATCATAACTATTACAGTGTAATGCTGTATGAGCAATTCCTATAGTGCATTGATTAAGAAAATTTGCAAAGAAAATATCTGTAAATGTGGAATGCGGACAGTCTCTTTCTTTCTAAATAATTGTCTATATTTCCTGAACGAAATCCTCAGACACAGAACTCGGAGTTAAAAAAGTGGTGACTGTACTGATCTTACACAAATGATATGGAGTTCTAGAACACTACAACAAGAACAGCCAAAGATTTTACGATGAAAGATCAGGCAGTACAAGAAAGAAAAATGCACCACAGTGTGAAAGGCACAAAGGAACGAGTGCTATAGCTGGACACTTGAGATATGCAAATATAGTCATAGTGTTTAGATGACAGAGGTGACTGTTAAAATCCATTTCTTCTAAGCAATGGAAGTCTAGGACTTCCATAACAAACATGAAATAATTAATGCACTAAAGTATACTTCCCTGTATCTTCAATTAAAAAGGAGAGAGAGAGAGAGAGAGAGAGAGAGAGAGAGAGAGAGAGAGAGAGAGAGAGAGAGAGAGAGAGAGAATATCCAGGAATGTGATCTCTACAGAAGAAATGGCAACCCAAGGAAGAATGATTGTGACTGGTGTTTTCTCAGAAAGAACAGTGAGATGTAAAGAATGAGCAAGAGAAAACCATTGTAGGAGAGAGAGCTTCTCATCTAGTTTGCCTTCAATTAGTTTCACAAATACTATGACCAAAAGCAAATTAGGGAAGGAAAGGGTTTAATTTGTTATACATTTCCAGGGCACATCTCAACACTGGGGTGAGTCAACTCAAGACAAGAACCTAAAGGGAGGAAACTTTTCAATTTCCAGAAACGTTATCTTTCATTGGGTGACTAACTCATAGTCAAGGAAGTTAATCAAAAATTATGGAAGAGCTGGGCAGTGGTGATGCATGCCTGTAATCTCAGCACTTGGGAGACAGAGGCAGGCAGATTTCTGAATTCTAGGCCAGCCTGGACTACAGAGTGAGTTATACAACAGCCAGGCCTACACAGAGAAACCCTGTCTCGAAAAATCAAAAAAAAAAAAAAAATCATGGAAGAGTGCTGCTTAATAGATTATTCTCTGGGTTTTTCATGAAATCTTGCTTAGTTAGCTTCCTTATATAGCCCAAGTCCCCATAGGAAGGGTACCACCCAACGTGGGTTAAGCTCTCCAGCATGCCTTAATAATCAAGACAATCCCCTATAAGCATGTTCACAAATCAATCTGTGTAGACAATTCAGTCAAGGCTTTTGTATCAGATGACCATAAACTGTGTTGTTCATAATTAAAGCTAACCACAATAGGCCCCAATGCCAGCATGCCAATCTATGATCTTTCCTGATATCTTCTGGATGTTTTATTTTTCACTGATGTCTATTGTTCTTAATTTCTCAACCTAATCAAATTTAATTGCCAGTCCGACTTTGAAAGTTTTGAAAATATGACAGTGTTATGAGAATTTCGTAGTATAGCAGTCTACATTGTCAGTGACAAGTTCTTTCTAAACATATAAGATATCCCTCCAGGCTCTTTTAGTTTTCAAAGTATCCATTGAGAAATCAACTGTTATTCTGATGAGTTTTGCTTTATATGGGAATTGTGGTTTCCTCTTGAAAACTTCAAGACTTTGTCTTTGATCAGTATATTCAGTTTTTAACTATATGCCACAGGGAGTTTCTTTTCTGGTCTTGGCTATCATTGTATTGAATACCTTGGATGTGTCCTGGTATTCTTCTATCTCTTCTATGCCTATAATTTATGGATTTGGTCTCTCCATGGCACCCCATGTTCCCTGTATGTTCCTTTACCTATGATTTGAATTTTATCATATTCCTTGCTTGTTTGATATCATTCCTTTACTTAATTTTGAGTCCAGGTAGTCTGGTTGATTTTGTTTGTTTTGTTTTTTTCTGTTCTGTTTTTCTCTCTCTTTTTTCTTTTCCAGGGAAAGTTTTCCTTTGAAATTCCTAATTGGATTATTCAATTTTTTCAGTTTCACCCTTATTTAAATGTGAGCTTTCAATAGTTCTCTATTTTTACTTAATTCTTATTTTAAATCTAGTACTGTCTTCATCATTTCCTTCTGCATTTTTGTAGCTTTGCTTTAAACCTTCACTATCAGTTACATTCTGATTCACTTCTCCATCATAAGAAAAGAAAGATAGAATCTATGACTGAACTGTAAGTAGAAAAACAGTAGCTTTACATCCTCTTTCAAGATTTGTGTGTCCTTTGTCCTGCATTTGTACTTCTTCATCGTGTGATATTACCTTTAGTCTCTTTTCTAAATATTCGTCTATTATCACAATTATGTATTTGTATGAGTGTGTGTGTGCGTTTATGTGTGTGTATGCATGTCTACTGAGACCTTTTGCAGAGAATGAATCATTTCATGCATGTCAGTAACAGAAACTCACCTCCACATCACTCACTCAGGACTACCCCAAAGGACCTATTGCCTGACATCAGACCTTTGGACTAGTGGAGAAACAAACAAACAAACAAACAAACAATTTATACCAAATGCATAACAAACAATCTATTTCCAGATACACAAATCCATTTACACAACAAAACCAATACAAAAAATAGACAATATGTGCCCCTTCCAAAATTCTCACTTCCATAGGAGTGATTCCCTGTAAGAAAAACTGAGATGAAATTGAAGACACATAGATCAAAAGAACAATTATAAGCATATTCAAAGGGTTCAGAGAAAATATAAGTAAACACATGAATGAAATGAGAGAACACAGAATAAATTCATAGTTGAAGTATAAATGCTATTCTCAGCTGAATCAGGACGAGTCTCTTTCAAGTAAATAGCAGCAAAGGATGGTACTTATAGCTGACTAGTGGCAGTTGAATGTTCAACCCTAAACAAGACATCTATTCCACTCCTTCCTGGACTCAGAAAACATCACAGAATGAGGAAAAGGGGAGTGTAAGAGGAGATAGAAAAAAAGTCTTCAAAAGGCTGTCTTCTGATTAATAGCCATTGCAATTGTTCTTCCACAGCACAAAGGCAAGCTCACCAGCTCCACTGGAATTTTCCAGATCTACAGTCACATAGAATGCCTGACCAAACTTGGTGTGTCATGAAGTTTGAAAGAAACCTGAGAGGTTAATAATGTTGGGATGGAGATAAGAGAGAGTTAGGAGTAAAACCAATTACAATGTAGATATAGATAGATAGATAGATAGATAGATAGATAGATAGATAGATAGATAGATAGATGGATGACAGATAGATGACAGGTAGATGATAGATAGATATTATTTGACTTATATAGATAAGTCAAAGAAAAACTTAACTTTAAGAATAGCTCAAATATTTCTAAATATAAAGCTAATATAATAATGTGTATTTTTATTTTAAAATATTCAGAATTTAAAGCAGCATTATTATTACAACAAACACATAGAAAATATAACAAAGATAGTATAAGTAGAAAAATACCTCATGTTTTTCCTGAGTTCTTAAGGCAATTTACTGAGATACAGGAAGCAAGTCAGAATGCCCTGAACACAGTGAAGAGTCCACGCTTTGCCTGAGCCCCTGGGCTAGATGTAGAAGATAAAAGAAGAACCTTTGTCGAACCCAAGGTTAACCCTCTGCTTTAAAATGAAGCCTTTCTACCAATTTCCAATCAATATGCTTTCCTTAAACTAAAAACATGTGCTACAAATTGAGAAATAAGAATACTAAATCTTCATGTAGTTACATTTTTTATTTTCTGAAAAGCTATTACAATGGTACAGCTGTATAAATATTTGATACTAAAAACTAATAAATAATGGTGCTGTGTACAGTAATTTCACTGGGTAACATAGCAGTAATGTTATAAAACATAGAAACATAGATTAAGTGGCTCCTACATTCCCATTCGCTCATTTAGTAAAGCCAAAAGAGTTTAAATGTGCCAAAACTAGAAATTATCCAGTTTCATAACTATTGAGTCTGAGAATAACTTATTTCTCTTACAGATAATAAATACTTATATTCAGAAGTACATTACTTTTCAGAAACTTAGAATTATGGGCAAAAATTTAAAACCATGAATAAAGTACATAATTCACCAATTTAAGCACATTTTTGTCTTTCTGGAGCCGATAACTCATGGTAAACCCCTTTAACTCCAAATGGTTTAACATTCTTTATTTAAACCATGCTTTCTGAGATAAATAACATGAAAGTATGAAAAATAGATTGATATATGTAAGTACTTCAAAAGAAATAGCATTGGTCTTTTTGACAATTAACAATCCTAGTTCTCAACTATCACAAGGTGGTTTACAAAAGAAGTCTCTAAATATTCAGAATGTCAAAGACATTTAGGAATCGATTCTGTAATGCAAAACAGAGAGATGTTTCAAAATATATATGAAGAGTTTATAAGGGATACCAGAAACAATAATATAGTTAATTCACCATATTTGCAGTTACACCATACGTACACATAAACCAATTCATCTTTTAAAGACTATGATTATTATACAATAGAAATTGTAAGAAACCAAAATAGCAATATCAATGAAAAAGAATCCCATAGACAGTGCTGATTACATTTGATACGGTTTAGAAACTGGCTTTGAGTTAGTGTCTGCTCACAGAAATACTTGGAGAAAGAATGTCCTTGGGAACAATCATAAACAGAAAACTCTATAGACTGAATTTACAAAGAAATAAATACATACATAGTCTATAAAGGCAATGTCTTGAGCACTATGTTGGCAATCTTCCAGGAGCCCTGGGAACATGCCTAATTTCCATCTAAATTTGCACACATCTTTATTGCAATCTCATACCCTGTGAAGATTTACGCACTTTCATGTCCTTTGGCATAAGAGGGAAAATGACATCTCTCTCTCTCTCTCTCTCTCTCTCTCTCTCTCTCTCTCTCTCTCTCTCTCTCTCTCTCTCTCATCTTTCAACTATACATCAGGAATCTAAATCATATTTCTTGAGATCAACCTCAGCATCACTAATATTTAAAGAATGGAAAATCCAGTCACAGATTTAGTTATAGCACTTACTGCTAAATAATTCCCCACAATGGGAATTGAGTTATACAAATGAATAACTGAATGATACTACATTCCACAGTAATTCTCACTGTGACCCATCCCACCTGGGTATGCAATACATGTGTTGTCAAGTTAGCTATGATGTTACTGATATTGACATTTCTTCAAAGAGTGCTTCCTGTTTGTCCATCTGCAAGCAAGTATCTCTAGAGTCATTCCTTTAGTCTGTATTTCTAGCATGTCCTTCTTTACAGAATGAAAGCAAAATTATATTTAATATCATCAGGGATTCCTTCTCTTTGACTAATGCCTATTGCTTTGTTCCCATCTACCCTCATGTTTATTGCTACTTTTTCTGACAATTAGTTTACGGTAATTTTTTTCTATCTCTTTGGTTATTTTTTTTCTTTCGTTATCTGTACCTGCCCCCAATAAATAGGAATTATTTACTTAAATTTCAACAAATCCTCAGTCATAACTGTAAGTCTTCATTCAACTCATAATTCTTATCATATCAATAATTTCAATAGTTTACTGAGCATGAAAATCTTATATGTCTGCTAGAATCTCTTTTTCCTGTGTTAACTCATCTTCCATTCTCACAAAACATTGTCTTTACCAACAGTTATATAAAAGCAACTTGGGAGAAATTGCAATTATAAGATATTGTGTTTTTCTTTATATAACCACTTTTATGGGACAGCTATGAATTGGTCCACTACCTTACTGAACTGTACCCATGTATCAGGAAAAACAAAACCAAACAAAAACTACAAAACTCCTAAACATATCTGTAGACATTCTCTCAATCTTTTTTTAAATTAAAAACTATGGTCCTTGTTAGCATGTCCATTGATCTCATCTTTGCCTGGGTCTGGTTAGGCAGCCATGTTGATGAGACTTCATGTAGCCTTAGACATTCCTAAGACACAGTCTCATAGCAGACTTCTTATTCCTCTGTCTCATATAATCCTTCTGTCACCTCTTCCATGATCCCTGAACCTTAAGTAAGGAAGAAGTGGATGCTCACAGCTATCCACTGGACAGAGCACAGGGTCCTCAATGAAGGAGCTAGAGAAAGTACTCAAGGAGCTGAAGGGTTTTGCAGCCTCATAGAAGGAATAACAATATGAACTAACCAATACCCCCAGAACTCCCTGGGACTAAACCACGAAGCAAAGAAAACACATGGTGGGACTCATGGCTCTAGCTGCATATGTAGCAGAGGATGGACTAGTCGGTCATCAATGGGAGGAGAGGTCCTTGGTCCTCTGAAGGTTCTATGCCCCAGTATAGGGGACTGCCAGGGCCAGGAAGTGGGAGTAGGTAGGTTGGTGAGCAGGGGGACGGGGAAGGGATAGGGGGTTTTCAGAGGGGAAACTAGGAAAGGGGATAACATTTGAAATGTAAATAAAGAAAATATCTAATAAAAACAAAAAAGAAGTTATGTTGCAGATGTCTCAGTTGGGAGTGGGCTCCCCATGATCTCTTGATCTCTGCATTTTAATCAGTTGCACTCATCTTGAGATTATAAACATTCAGGTAGAGTTATATGGCTTGAGCAGGTTATATTTATGTATGTATTAATTGCGTTTATACATATATAACAACAGTTAAAGAAAAGGAGAAAATTTTGCCTGAAATTTGGATTTAAAACTGTTCTCTGGGTACAAATGCTTGTTTTAAGTTATATGAACTCAGATTAATTCAAATACAGACCAGAGAGCTTTGGAAACATAAAATAAAGAATTGGAAGTCAACATGGATGTTAAATATGACTTCAGGGATAAAGATTGAATATCTAACATGAAGAAGTGGTTGTTGTATATTGAATTTATAAGCAGTGTCTTCTAATACTATCATTTCCCACACTAATTACATCAGAGAACTTAAATTTGTGTGATAGGCATAAATGAAAGTTCAAGTTTATTCTTTAGCCTTTTGTCCTGTGAATAGGTATGGTTTTTAGCTGACAAAAACAAAGGTATCAGATAAAATATTGAAAAGTGCAGTTCTGCAAATGAGAAATCATAGCAGTTTATATTAAATTCTTAATCTATTCATTTGATAATTACATGATTAGGTAGATTTTTTTTTCTTAGATCATTTCTTATGTACCCAATAGAACAGAATGCCTTCTTTGAAGGTTAGGATACAAATTACCTAATTAAGTCGCAGACTGTGTGTAAATAAAATCAAATGTATGATGAAATTTATGCGGTGCATGGTAATTCTGAACACACTGTTGTTGTATTCACACAAAGAACAATAAAGTAACTGACAGTTACATTCATCAACTTTTGTTTTCTACTCTTAATTTTAATCTTATTTACTTAAAATATGCTCTTATATTGAAGATGGGCAATATATCCAGCTCGCATATATATGCAGTAATAATGTACATATAGAAAAAATTGCCAATGTATTTGCTTCATGTTAACATAGCAAATTTCTGTCCTTGATTATGTGAAACTGTTGTGGACTTACATATTTTTGGAAGCCTGAATTGGAGTCAGTAAAACATGGTAAAGATTAAAACCCTTGCTTTGTAAACCTGAGAGCCCAAATACAAATCCCTGAGTCTTATGCTGAGAGGAGAGAATTGACTTCTGAAAGTGGTTCTGTGATCTTCCCACATGTACCTTGGCACACGTGTATCTGCCCTGATTCACATGTACACACACACAATAATAATAATGAAGACATGTTGAGATGTACTTTATTGGATTCTGACTCTTTCCCCTACCATCGAGGATTGAACTTTGGATCTCACCCATGATAGAAAAGTCCACTTTAAACTGATCTATACTCCCAACTCAATCTTCTTAAAAACAGTTCGTCTGTCTGTCTGTTGTTCTTACCATCGGTTCATGTTTTTACTCCAGATCTGTAACAAATAACTTAAAATTTAACTTTTAACCAATAATGTCAAGATGATTCTATTCTGTGCACACAATTCTTCCAAATTAATGTAACTACTTAATTATAAATTCTACAAAGAAATGTATATCTAGAAAATTAGGGACCTATCTAGATTCTTGGTCCAGAGCCGTTAAAACCAACCAGATGAACAAGTAAACAGACAAGCAAACCCATTCATCTTCCTACATCTTTTCTGAAACTATTTCTACTGAATTCATAAAATACACTAGTTATATCTGAATTCTTATCCCAGTTGCTATGTCAGTTGTGAATATGTCACAATAAAATCGGTAATTTTTAAGGTCATTTCAAGTGCTTTATATAAAAAAAGCATAAGGACGCACTTTGGTTGGCTTACAGATAGTAGAATCCTGATAGAAACATCAATGGATGATGATAGGATCTCAGGGGTCTTCTAAGAGAACCTAGCTCCAGCTCCCAAAGGCTAAAAACTAATAAGACTTGGCACAAGAACAAGGTGGCCAGGACTGAAGTTATAGACAAAAAAGGAAGCCACAATCACATAGTAACATTACCAAAAACAAAAGGGATGTTTTAGTTGGTTTAGGTTCATTAGCAGGTCCAAGAGAATGCTTCCAAATTGCAGGAAACACTGATTGATGGATAGTGGAAAGAAGCCCCATTCCAGCACTTATGGTGCTGAGTGTCCACTTGAGAGACAACGAGTGAGCAAATACCTGTGAATTGAAATGACTTCAGTTGTGGACTCCACTGTGCACCTTACCATCAGCTGCTACAAGGTCTAGGACAAACAAGGACTTCCCCATTCAGCAGAGTGAAACCATAGAATTTTAGACTGCTTCAAATACATTTTGGAAATCAATATATCTAAACTACATCATTATTTTAATGTCAGCCAAGCCCTTGGGGGCTCTTATTCAAGAGGTAGGAATAGATCTCCTTTATAGTAGTATTTCTACTAATAATCAGCCTATTTCAGGGTGTAATAGAGCATCAAAAACATGCAATTATTAGCACACCTGTGCTCTAGGGCACTGAAAAGATCTCTTCGGGTTGAATTAAGTAAATATATAATCAGAGTTTGCTTCCTAGAATTTACAGTTGCCCTTTTTGTTCAGGACACACAATATTTATTTTAAAGATTAAATTTTGGATTTGTAAAGGTTCGTCTCATTCATCTGATAAACACATCCTATTTTAAATGGAAGCTCTGTAGCAAAGCACTTCCTCCTGGCCCTATAAATATAATCCAAGGCAGCAAAGAAAGCCATGTGCGGCTTACAGGCTCTACTCAACTGCTGCATTTTAAAACTACTCCCCACTGTGCTATCCTCAGAGGCGATAAAGAAGAGCTGTTTATTACCAGACTCTCCCCAACCTCCATCTTCTTGTTCCCTTGGGTCCTCATGCTTCAAGACTGTGATTGCATCTGTGCTGAAATAAATCTCTTACGGTTGCCTATGTTCTTTCTACAAGGAAGCACAATCACTGCTTCCAGTCCTTGAATAGAGGAGGCAAAAGAACTTTGCCTTTAAGGATCTCTAAATGCCAGGGATCTAAGACAGTCCAAGATAGCAGTTCTATTAACCTGTGCTTCATGCCCTTCCCACTTTTACCTCACCTCGTTTCATTTCCATGCCCCTCTGAAACTGGAAACACCTTGCTCTTGCCATGGGCTCATACACATTCCATGCTACTTTATCAAAAGGGCCATGTCTGCTCAATCGTACATATACAATAAAAATTTTTTGCCATCTTTTTATAATTTAAATTATCTTTCATTACTCAACTCTGAATTTGTTCTACTTCAGACGTATGGCTACCAGATAGTTCTACCCACATTCAAAATGGGTCTTCTCCCTCAGGCTATGATCCCACATATCGACCATGTTTGGAAACCTCTTCATAGACAAAACCCAAAATGTATTTCACTGGTCTCTCAAGCAAATCACAAGGTCAATCCAGATTTACCATCACAATAAATAAATAAATAAATAAATAAATAAATAAATAAATAAATATGGCAGATAATTAATATCTAGGGAATTGGGAGGCAGAGAAAACACAGGATCCAAAACAGACTTGCTGGATGAGGATAGCTTAGTATACTGAAGGGAGAATTTAGGAATCAGAGTGAAGAGTCATAGGTAAGCCACAGGAAAGTCTGAGTAGCAAGTGCACAAATCATAAGCCTGGAGCAGCACTTCACCAGATAGTGTTTAGACAGGCAAGAGTGAACAATTAGACCAGATGGGAAAAAAATCTGATGTGCTACGATGACCCAATGAGTAGCTATTATGTTACTGTTTTACTGATATTACTAAGAACTAGTGTCTCAGCTGCAGTGGATATATTTACTGAACAACTCTTGCCTCTAAGACTCAGAAAATGGTAGAAAAATAGAAAAATTGCCAGATTCAGAGGACCAGGATAACTGTTCTGCTTTCTCCAAGAAATGACAGCGAAACTTCACACATTATACACCACCAGTATAGGTGACAAAATAAGTCCTGAACAGAGATAACACCAGTAGACATACTAATGTGAAGGACGGAAAACTCATGGTGGATCCACCCCTAAACAAAGAATGACAAACAACTAAAATCGCTAAGAATGGGAGAAATGGTCTTCCCCATGGATGAGCAACAGTATCAAGTGGACAGCCCAAGAAATTATAAACATGTAAGCAACACTCAATGAAATGAGTGGTTTGTAGTTGTGTAGTTATGCATTTTATATATGTGCAACAGTAATAAAGAAGAAGAAGTCAGCAAGCAAGTAAACACAGGAGATGTTACTCAGGAAAGAAGGAAAGAGGCTAAGAGAATAATTATATTTTGATTAAAAAAGAAACTAAGATGGACAAATTACATGGATAAATTACATGTTATCACTTCAGGAAAAAGACATTAAATACACTTCAAATTATGTATATTTTTGTTTGCAGGAAAAAAATGGAGACAGAAAGTCAAGAAATACAAATGACTGACATGAAATGTCAACACTGAACACATCCTTTTTATCTTCATTTTGACATGTTCTAATGTTAATTTTGCATAGGCACCTGAAGGGGCCATCAGAACTTTGAGAAAAAGCTATCTCCAAAGAACAGAATTCCAGTGTAGTCAATATGTTCCAAATTACATATATAAACACATCAGATATAGTGTGTTGTATTTTAAATATTATGTTTAAAAGATAATTATATTAAACTTGCATATATTATAAGTATAACACTAAGTATAGATTATATGAATATTCATCACAGTAATATTAATAAATATCATAATATTGTAACATTATATCCCAAGTGTTATGAATGCATGCCATTCAAAATTGAGCATGATTTGTTTTTGCCATTTTTAATCCAGCAGCAGCATTTCTTAAGTAATGAAAGCAGTAAGCGGTTCAGGGTATGTACTCAGTCCTCATTGGAGAATTCTTTAATTAAGTTTTTAAAATTAAATATTGAAAAACTTAAATATTTTAAAGTATTATAGATCACATTAATATTCCCACTTGAAAATAAGTACAAGAAATGTAGCTTTAGAAGTATAACCTTAATTCATTACCTTGATTTTAAAAAATAGAGTTACCTTATATTTTAAAAGTCTATTCACTCTACAACTCATTTTCATGGAAGAAAATACTCAGAGAAAGACATACAAGATTCACACGGAGTCATGTACACATATACAAACATGCACGCGCGCGCGCGCACACACACACACACACACACACACACACTCGAATGCACACATGCACACACTTGAAATTGTTTCAACTGTCCCACAGAAATCATTCAAAAGCAAACCTAAATGATCAGACCAGCTCCTTACGCATCTCACCAGTCAATTTAGAGAGAGAAGGCAGTCTTCAGAGTGAAGTAAGTGGACAGATTGAAGAACGAGGAGGGGGGGTAATGTTTTCTGGAAGTAGCTCTGAGAAATCTTGTTCACAGCCTGGAACTGCATAAATTTTCTCTGCATATGTTATTGCTACCTTGGGGGCCATGATAGCATATGCATTTTGGGTTTTTCAAAAAATAGATATATGTACACGAATATGTGTGTTTAATGCATAAATATTATGATGACTTTCCTTTTGTGGTTCTCTGTAGTCCCTTCAGACGTTACTGTGGTATATACATTAAATAAACAGCAATATTTGAGAGTGCCGGTACTTTTTGAGAAAGCACAAAACAGCAAGGTTGGAAGGGGGTAAGTATTATTGGCAAATTTAGAATATTTCAGTAGTTTAAAAAAAAAAAACTTATTACACCAAATAAACTCGACAAGGCAATAAAGACACTTAGACACAACACTGGCTCCAAAAGAAAAATCCCTATGAATATATAAATGGAATGCAGAATCCTGGAGAAGACAACCACACTTATATAACAGTACAGCAGCTCAAAAAACTAAAAAAGCAAGCTAACTTACTATTCCGGCATATAACATATTCTTTAAAAAGAAAATACTTCTGACCAGGTGACGTTAATAAAACAGATAACACGGCACCCTGAGTACCCGTGGGCTGTTTCTGTGAAATGGCACTATTGCCAATGTCGGTTACGTTCTTAACACACTTTGTTTTTCAGAAAAGATACATGTTTGGTAGTTTCTGCCTTTGCTGTACTTTCTGTGCACGATAAAGTGGTCCGGGGAAGGCAGGTGAATGTAAGATGTTTGGTTTCTTAGGAAGCTCCCTGAAACAGAGACTAACAAATCTAATATGAATCCCCAGAAAGTCAGTTACTTCTAAGCTTCGGTACTCTGAAATACATAAAATGAATGCATGATCAATGAAATGAAATATGACAAAGTGTTTCGTATTGATGTTCTCTTCCTTCAAAAATGTATTCTTGGTTAACGTCCCCAGTCGGTTTTTCCATACGTTTTCTTATTCACAATGTATAGATTTCCTAGTTCTGATTTCAAGTTCAGGAGAGCCGAGGGAGAAGTGGGAGAGTCCTCCAAGGCAGGGCTGCTCCTCGCCTCTCGCATGAGAAAACTGTTAGGCGCATTAAAGTATTCCTGACGACGCTGCATTCCTTTGTTCAGAGTGAGTTTTGGGAACACATCCTTTTCTCATTATATTTCCATAAAATATATTTGATCTATTCTATTCTTAGAATACCTCTGATGTGGTCTGTGAGTGGAGCACAGTATAAAAATATTTCTTTTTTTATATGAGACAAAATGTTTCCATTTCTTAGACACATAAAAAAAACCCACCATGTAGAGCTCTAAGAAAGTAAAAAACGTGTCTGTCCGTTTTGGTGAGGCTCAGGAGAGACCTCAAGGATCCCTCCCCCTCCATTGTAGTTCTGAACCTCACCCAAGACACAGAGGCCTCTGCAGAACAAAAGGAGAACAGGCAGCTAAGTAGAGGCCTGGAAGACTGGGAAAGATTCTGGGTCCTGGAGCTAGAAAATCCCATTTATATTTAGAAGAAACGAAAGGAATTACCCTTCTTCCTCTAAGACAAAAATGAGTTTCTACTAAATTTATATTGGGAACTAAAGCATGGTCAAATATTTTAATAGTTTAATGTGAGTGGTTAATTTTCCAACTAGTGGCAAATAGTTGGGATGTTTGCTTAGTTAATTCAATTTAAAAGCCACTTGGAGCCAAACCTGAGCTTCCCACAGTTTTTCCCACACATGCCCAGAAGACAGCTAGGTCTTATGTCTACAGCAGCAGCCTTGCTGGGTGACTCTCCCAGACCTCTTTGAGGACACGTGTCTTTGGCATCTCTTATGAGAAAAAAAAATACCTAAATCTTGTTTGTCAAGTTAAAAATGAAACTGAAATTTTATCTCAAAGATTGTCCTTCACAAATTCAAAAAACAAAAAGAATAAAATAAAATAAGGTAAAAAATTTAAAAATAGCATTGAAAAAATCTAGTAAACATGGCTGCAAACTCCAATTTTAATTGCGGATGTAAGTCTTGTAATGGCAAAATTTTGGTCTATCTTGTTCAGCATACCATATATACACCATAACTAGAACATAATACTTAGTACATATTTACAAAAGTATGAATAAATGAATGAGCTAGGGAGATGGACCTCTTCCTGGTTCCTGTCAGTGAGCAATAATAAATACACGAAGTTGGACCAGTGACGTGGTTCAGCAGGCAGAGTGAGGACCAATCCTTGCAACATGTCCTCTGACTTCCATGTGAATTCTATGACATACACACACATACACACATGCACACACGCACACAAATAAATAAATAAATAAATAGCCAAGTGTAATAAAAAAAAAAAAAAAGGAGAACTACATCAACCACAGCGAGCGTCTCCTTCCTAACTGAAAGCCTGACTGGTTATCCAGAAAACCCTGATGCTTTACCCAAGAGATGCCACCTACCCTTTTGAGAAGTAGGTTTTCCTTGAATTAGATCTCTAAGGATCTCTACAGAGTGCCAAGATGCTTTTCATGTGGCATAGATAGTATGGTGTTTTAAAAAAAGAAAAAAGAAAAAAAAAACCTAAACATCTCTGGTAAGAATTGAAAGATGAGATAGCACTCTAACCGTGAGCACTAACAAAGTGCCTACAGTCTCATGGCTCTGACCCCTCCAGCACTCCTACCACTGTCACTAGACTAAGGCACTCTGATGCAGGCAGAGTGAGGACCAATCCTTGCAACATGTCCTCTGACTTCCATGTGAATTCTATGACATACACACACATACACACATGCACACACGCACACAAATAAATAAATAAATAAATAGCCAAGTGTAATAAAAAAAAAAAAAAAGGAGAACTACATCAACCACAGCGAGCGTCTCCTTCCTAACTGAAAGCCTGACTGGTTATCCAGAAAACCCTGCCATAATGCCATCTAGGTAAAGTCACGCAACGAAACAACAGGGATTATGAGAGAAGTGATGTTGGAATATAACACTCAAAACCAAATGTATTAAATATTAAAAATTTACACAATGTACTCAAATGCATAAAATTATTTTCTACTTTGTCAGACTGTTTGGTTCGTAATACCTTTATATGATGTAGCTATTATGGAAATGCATTACATCATAGGCAACACTGAAAATTTTTGAGTCATTAAATCTATCCAAGAGGAAGGGCAACCCAGATTTACACATAATAAATTGTTAAGAAATGCACAATTAGAGTAATACCATTTTACCTTGAAGAGGACTTGAAGTGGATGTAAGCACCAGAAGGGTTAGAGCCCATGCCTTCCTGTGTAGACGTAGATGAGAGGCTACATGAAATTAAATAGGGATCTGTGATACCAGATGTGGGTGCAAGCAACTCGGAACACATGTGGCGAAAGAGGTAGTGGAGAGGTTAGAAATGCATGCATGTGTGTCTTGTGCAGTCCTATGTAGCATGGTTTTAATGTTTACAGTTTTCAGTGTTCAGCTTACAATTCCTACAATTAAAGTCATGCAGAATTTCTACAATGCAATTTTTTCTTAATATGTCGTTCACATTGAAATAATTCATATTTCATATTTTCAAGTGAGAGTTAGAACAAAATTTCCTATACCATCCCCGGGTAGCATGAAAGATGCTCGGTTTTAAATTTCAGCCTGATCCATACAGCATTGCAGTTTTTTTTTTTAAAGGCTCATAAAATAAATGTGACTCTTAATCATAGCTGAGATCCATTTGCTAGATTTTGGATTTTTTAAAAGCACTAAGTTGGGGGAAGTAATGAACCACTACTTGATAGTAATCTAAAGACTGTTTCATGAAATAGAACCCATACCCAACACTGCCCAGTTGGCAAAGAACCTGAGACTAGATTGGCCATGGACCTAGGGGAAACCAAATGCTACTGTTCGGCTAACAGGATGTAGCAATTAAACAACTCCAAAAGACATTCTGCTGTAGACACTGCTATAACAGGGTCTTGTTCAACAATTATCATAGCAATTTTCTTCTGCATTAGATGGGGAAAGTACAGAGACACACAACTGGACAATGTGCAGAAAGTGAAAGACCTTGGAACACTCATCCCTAAATGGGATGCTTCCATCAAATCCCTCCCCTCAGGACTCAGAGAACCCTGAGGAAAAAGAATCGGAAGGACTGTAAGACCCAATGAGGATGGAAGATACCAAGGAAAGAAGCCTTCTAGATACAACAGGGCTGAAGCACATGGACTCATAGTGACTGTAGCAGCAGGCACAGAACCTGGACAGACCTAAGCTAGATGGGATCCCAACACTGAAACTGGAAGTAGGCACAAGCCCCACCCTCACCTAAAAGCTATTGCCAGGTGATAACCTTTCCCAAAGGAACATTAGTTTTCTCCAATGGGCCCTAAGCGGGTATACAAACCACACTTAAGGACAGGCCCCCATCCTCAGCAGTAGGTGGCCAATTTCAAACAAACTCTGGTATTTTGGGAGGCTTTTGGTTTCAAAATACATTTTCTGGGCTCTTTTGCTTACAAATCATATATATATATATATATATATATATATATATATATATATATATATATATATATCTTATGGGTTTTCTGCTTGTGTGAATGTATGTCTAGCATCTGTACTTGTTTCTTGTGGTTTTTCTTTGGGTTGATTTTTCTGTTTGTTTGTATGTTTTCTATTATTCTGTTTTACTTGTTGTTATTTTTATCTTATTTTATTTTCTTCATACTACTATTTTTAGATGTCTTTCTTCTAATTAAGGAAAAAGAGAAAGGGTGTATATGTGGGTGGGTAGGGAAGTAGGAGGGACATGAAGGAGCTGGGGAAAGAGAAACGGTAATCAGAATACATTGTATGAAAAAATGATTTTGATTATGAGGGCATTAAATGCTACAAAGCAAGGATAAAGTGTAAAATAACATATAGCCAAAATCCCATAGGTAACTGTGGTTCTAAAGGGGGTGTGCACCTATAGACCAAAAATTACCTTACACATGTGTACTTGTGAATTATACATCATCTACACAACTAGGAAACCATTAAAATAGATAACCTTACATTACTATGAGTTTACATAATCTTAATTTTGAATTCCTATGAAAAATAAATGGGTAAACCAATATTGCCTTTCTTTGCCTGCTATAAGTTAGAGTTAACTGTCATACCTTTTTTAAAAAATCAGTTTTTTTTTTGTTTTCTATTTCTCTTCCTTACTTGCTCTAGAGAAAAAACAAGAATGACCGTAAATACTAATAAAATCAATTTATACAAGCATTTGTCAACAGGTTGATAATCTATCAGTGGAAGAAGGGTCAACTGATAACATGTGAAGTCTGCAAAACTAAGTGTGTTTTCTATTTCTTTGTATTTAGATTTTTCTACCTATAAATGACATTAAGTCTTTCAGGATTAGAGAAAAGACTGTGCATTGTTACCCTGAGCTTAGAAAATTCTCTTCAGCTGGCATTCAGGCTCTGCTTTCATGTCCACAGTGGTGTGATCAGCCTGCGATCATAACTGATGAATCCTGAAAAAGGAAGAGGGTTGGGAGGCGGGACTACCAGAGCAAAGAGACCTCAGGAGGCAGTGAACAGGTACAAACAGACTCAGGAAGCAGCTTTAGTGAGACACTTCTTTTAACCAGGAGTGGGTGGGAGAAGGCTATTTAAATCTTTGGGAAGTGGTTTAGGGCCTTCGGGATAAGCACACACCATTGGCCAGGGTCAGAGTGTTGGGGATGCCCTATTAACATAAGGATAAATTTCATGTGCTGCTGGACATGACCTTATAAGGGGAGAGGAAGTTTAAGCTGGCTAGTAGGCTACATGACCTTATAAGGGGAGAGGAAGTTTAAGCTGGCTAGTAGGCTACATGACCTCCTAGGGGAGGACAAAGGTGGGGGTGCAGGGCTAGTGCTGAGAACAAGCATGCCCAGGACACAGAAGGGAGTCCTCCTACTGCTGCGGATCTCAGGATGACATTTCTAGGGCTGGACACTCCTAGACCTCACTCTTGTTTCAGGTCTGCTTCCCACAGCTCCACAGGGCCCATGCTTCCCAGCTTCACATTCAGTGATTGCTTCAAAATAGTACTTTGTAAGTGGGATTGAATAGAAACCAATAAAGTAAGTGTATACCTTGCTAATTTTATTGTATGTGAAAAGAAATAAAGTCAAAATTGTCATTACTTTCACCCCTTCTCACTTCCACATCCATTTCGAAGACCATTGTATACTACTATTTTTCCAATTTAACTTTATATGCACACGACCCTTCTTTTTAATTGCTACTAATAATTATTAATACTAACAATCTCAGTCATTTTCATTTTAAGCCCAAGGGAGGCTTAAAGCCTTAATCCTGCTGTTTTAGTATTTTTGTACAGAAGGATTATTAGTAACTGATACAAGAAAATAAAAGACAGTTGTAGACCAAAATAGATTTTCTCCTCCTGTTAAATACACCGTGATTGTGGTGGGAGAGATCTTTTCCTACAGTACATGGTTACTCAAAAGGAAGTCGCATGTTAAGTCGCCTGTTTACTGTTGTCGAAAATGCCAGTGTTGAAATCATCACAGAGTAAAGACAAACATACACTACTCTCAGAACAGGTGTTCATTCTGGGATGGATTCTTTCTACGCTACAAGCAGAGAGGACTCTGACTTCTCCAGGCATGATGTGACTCGGTGGCAAAAGTGAGGAGTGTGGCTTTTGACTAAGCGCGGTCTAGGTGATGCTGAGATGATGCACAAACAAGATCAATCTCTCCAGTGCTGAGTGTTTCTACCAGCAATGGTTGTAGTTGTTACTTAAGTAAACATTATGTTTTCTTTTCCTGAGTGTTTTATGCAAGCCAGATGGGGTCACTTTCCTGCTTTCTTGTAATCTTCACTCTATGGCAGGGGAGATATAAATGTACAGAATTTGCCTGGTCACTATGACAATACATACATACATACATACATACATACATACATACATACAACAGCAAAAACCCAACCACCTCCTGCTTCTCAAAGGTGTGGGGCGTGCCTATACTTTATTGGTTAAGTCAGGTCATGTGACATGGCTTACTTTCAGAGTGATGTAGTTCAATTTTTATGAGTAGTCTAGTAACTTCCCTCTTTTTTGTTAAACTTCATGGTTACAGTTTTCAGCTGCTAAATACATTTAATAATATTTTAAGTACACAATGAACCAAATGTATGAAAGCATTTCAGTTCCTCAGATTGATTGCTTTAAAAGTTGCTGGCATAAAAAAGAGCATTATAAAAATATGCTACATCCTCAACTGTCCAAATTCCCATTATTAAACACAGTGAAATTTCAGATGAAATTGTACATAAACATCATACCAGCATTTTAGGGGTTAAAAGTGAAAAGGAGATTACTTTTCTCTGAATGTTATTAGATAATACAAAAACATGTGACCTAAATCATTTCATTAGTAGTGGGAACTGTGCAGAATTTAAAAAAAAAAAAGTTTAGAAACTTATAAATGCTAGGAAAGTTTTATAATCATTAAATAGCTAAGGTCTTATGTTAGTGGAAAAAATACGATTTGATCTCCATTCCTGTGCCCACATTCTGAATGTACCAGTTCACATGTCAGCCGTGGGCTTGCCATGCTTGGTTAGATGTGTCTTCTTTAGTTACCACTTGGTTACTAACATGACCAAGGCCAGCGCCTTCTCCCCAGCATGGTTTGGCTGTCACATGCAAAAGTGATCTGGCTTGTTTAAACAGAATATTTTCTTACTGTTCTCTGTTATTTTATATCACAGCAGAAAGCTTCGAGTTAATAAACAGCATTTTACCATGGCCTACACATCAAAATAGGTCATAGAACCTTAATGGAACCTTTAGAAAATCGATAACATCACCGAAATAGATGCCACACAAGTGTGGATGTGACCAGTCTGAGGCTCAGACTGTTGCCAATATATTCTGTCTTCTATTAGTCCCCCATGCTTTTTGAGTATCCGTCTCTTTTCTCAAAATTGATTTAAAACTCCTTTAGTGCAGAAACCAAGCTGCTCACTTCTGATAGATCAACTACAGAAGCACACAGCTGCGAACATGGAGGTTCCCCAATGCTTTCATTTCAGCGACACTTATTCAAACTATGGAGAGGACAGAGAAATGGTGTTCATTTATTTAAAAAAATACTTTGGAGAATTGCTTCATGGCCTGATATGGTATGAAGTTTGAGGGAGAAAAGAAAATCCCAATATTTGTTCTTAAACAATGTCCTGAGGAACATATAGCAATTGTGACCACAGTTTGCTTGTGACAGGAGGAGGAGAGGTGCATCTGGGATCTGGTGTAGGACGAACGGGGAAATGTGGTGAATATTACGATGCTCAAGAGACCTGAGCAGCAAGAACTATGGAACTCCAATGTAGATTAGGTCCAGGTTGAGAATCGTACTCCTACATTGAACTACAGGTTTGGAGAGTGAAAGCAAACCTTAAGACAAACTACTTTTTAACAATTTCTTCTATTTTTTTTAAGATTATAATATATTTACGTCACTTCCTTCTTCCCCTTCCTTCCTCCAAGTCCTACCAAGTAACCTGTCTTGCTCCTTTAAAATTGTTAATTAATTGTTCTTATATGCATATATGTATATATAAATAAATATATATGTATATGTGTGTGTAAATATATATTCCTGATTATATAAGTGAAGCCTGCTCAGCTCTATAATGTTATTCGTAGGTAGTATGTTTTCAGGGTTGACTACTTTGTGTTACATGCATAACCAATCGGTATGTACTTCCCTGGAGAAGACCATTTTTCCTCCTCTTAACACTCCTCTGTAACTTGCAGTCCTTTGTGTGTAGGATTGAGACCTCTGGGGCTTTCCCATCCATGATACCTATTCTATTGTTGCCCTTGTCCAGCAGCTGTTTAGGCAGTCATGTTGAAATTCTATGAGTGTAGTTTCTGACATTTCTAGGAGACACAATCGCATAGCAAATTTCCTGATTCTATGGATCTTACAACCTTTCCATTTCCCTCACCCTTAGGGGAGATATTATTTCGTAGCCATCACAGTTGGGACTGGGCTCTCCAGCTCTACATTTTGACTGGTTATGTTTGGGGTACTTATCTTCCTCTGTTGTAAAGAGAAGCTTCATTGGTACTGGTTGAGGACAACCCTTAAGCGTGGGTATGAGGACAAACATTTAAAATCTAGTTAGGAATTATGCTAGTTTACTAAAGTGGAAGTTGTAAGTTCTCCTCCAAAGCCAATGGCTTCACCAGATCTGTTTTGTTGGATAGGTTACCGAGACAAAACTTGAAGAAAAAATACTAGTTTGTGTTTGTTGTTTGTTTGTTTAAGTTTGTGTTTTGGTTTGGTTTGGTTTGGTTGGTTTTTAGGTTTGGGTTTTGGGGGATTTATTGCTTTGTTTGTTTGTTTGTTTGTTTTGCTTTTGTTCTTTGTTTTTTGACATCTGGAATTGAATATGAAGAATTAGTAATTTCATTACTTTACCAGGTAATGAAAGGTTTATTCTAAGTAATTTTAAGTATTGAAAGATAACATGATTGGGTGTGTGTTTTCAAACTCTCACTTCCCCACATTGCACTGTGATTGGCCAGGTGTAGAGACAGGAACATCTGCTAGAAGTCACCAGCAGTTGTATTTCAAGAAGTAATATTGAGTTGCAGTATAAAGAGAGCAGAGATAGCCTATACTGATGTCAGTGTAAGGGAGCAGGAAATGCCAGGCTTGTGCTGAGGTTTCTGACTTGGGCAATTATACATGGCAGTATCATTCCTTGAACTGAAGAGCAGAGAAGGCTGGTAAAAGCAAGGGTAGCTAGGAAAATAAGTTGATTTCAATTTTTGCTCTGTGTCATTTCATTTACAAGGTAGATATATTGTAAATGAAATATCTGTATGTAGGGGCCTTGGGTAACTAATTGACTATATGGGTCAAAACCATGAGATAGAAGCCCTTACAGTTTATATATTTCAAAAATTACATTTTGCTCAGTTAAATGAACATATTATATAAAGATAATCTATCAAATATGGGTTCAAAAGAGCAAGTTTAATAGTTGTTGAGGTGTCTCATCATAGGCTTTGGGCATATTTTCCCCTAATTATTACAAACTCACATTCCTTATTACCTTGTTTGCCAAAAGGTTAAACCAAAATACTATAAATATTTTACAAGTGTGTATTTTTTCACACTATACTAAAATTCCTTCCCATATATCTCTGGACAGTTTCAAGACTATAAGCTGCTATTAGAGAAGCAGCCAGAGGCCAGGAAACTGGGCTACAACCACAGACCAGTAGTTCTAATGATGCTATTGTATTTATTCTAAGGTTCTAGCCAGTGTGCAAAACCAGAAGTCAGGAAATTAACCAGGCCAACACCTAAGATCCAAGCCAAAGGCTAGAGCTGAAGCTGTGGGTGAAACCAAGAGTTGATTACAGGATTTGTACATCAGAACAGCCCAGTTCTTATGAGAAGCCCAAGGTCCTCTTTACTTCTTGGGTCCTTTGTGAGCATTCTCTGTCCACAGACTGAACTGGCACCCTTAAGAGTTTCTGAGGTGGCAGTGGGGAATTCCCAGAGCCTTTATAAGACCTTGCCTTGAAGCACTCACCAAAGATCCTACTAAGAGAACCTTAAATACTGTCTGCCATTGTTTTAGAACAAGTACATAAATTTTAAACAATTTTGAGTATTATTTATGAGTCTACTAAATATCTAGATAGAAAGTAAGCATTGTTTTAGATTAAACTGACCTCAGAAGGAGAAATACAGTAATACTGACCTCAGAAGGAGAAATACAGTAATTCTAGAATGAATTGGGTTTCTTTTAGTGAATGTTAAATGCTAAAAACAGAAATGCCCACATTCTGTTTTGAATGTAGTTTAACTGCAACAAAGTTGGTCTTCTCTCACTTATCTTCTTCCTGGGAACTTTGTTGATAATTCTTAGATTTCTCTTTTTTAAAACCTTTGATAAAATAAAAAGACTCACCTAGTTAAAAAAATCAATGTTTTTATTCATCTATGTTCTTAAAATGGGTTAATCAAGATAGATCTGTCTTTTGAAATGTAAGTTTGAGTAGATAGTGTATTTATGCATCTCAACCACTTGACAGGCCTGTGTCTATAACACCCATTGAAAGTTTCACCCTCGGTTTCTTCTACAGCCACACCAAAGAACCTCATACATTGCCATGAATTCTTTTTCTATCCCCTCAGAATTATCCAATGCACATGCTAAACCAAAAATGCAGAACTGTGTTCTTGTTTCTTGTCTCTACAAAAAACACAGATCAATACTCTGACCGTTGCTTTTCTCTGTCTAAATATCAGCGGAGATTTCTCACCTTTTTAAATGTTGCATGGTATTCCATTATGCAAATTTATTTAGTTTAGCCAGCTGTGTAAAATAGATAATTAACACAGACATTTCATTGCCAAGATTTTAATTCTACAGCTGATGCATCATCTGTACAGTACTGTATATAAATAAACATATCTACTGAAATATATGTCGTAAAAAATTTGATAATATAGGAGGTGTTATGCTAATAATTTTAAAAGATGCAGCCCCATGCCTTTCACAATATCACACACATTTCCACTTTTCCACAACCTCACCAACAGAATGTTGTAGGGGGTTGTTTGTTATTTTTATTGTTTTGTATTTTTAATTTAGTTTGGTTTTACTTCTTTAAAACAATAAGTAAAAACTCTGATATTGTAGCAATATTTTATTGTTACACAATTTTGCATTTACTGGTTCCTAAAAAATATGTCTGATAGATTGTCTTTGTTAAGGTTTGCTTGTTTGTTTCTCATTATGTGTTCTTGTGGGGTTTTTTATTTTATTTTTATTAAATTTATTTTTTTATTTAAATTACTGTACTTATTTACATTCCAGTTGCACACCCTCACTCCCCCTCCCACAGTTCCTCATCCCATTTCTCCTCACCCATGCCTCTGAGAGGGTGTTCTCCCTCCCAACAGACCTCCCCCTTCCCTGGGGCCTCAAGGCTCTCAGGATTAAGTACATCTCCCACTGATGCCAGACTAGGTAGACCTCAGCTATGTACATGCCAGGGGCCTCAGAGCAGCCTGTTCATAATCCTGGTTGGTGGTTCAGTCTCTGGAAACTCCCTGGGGTCTGGGTTAGTTGAGAATGCTGATCTTCTTATGGCTTTGCTCTCCCTTTCAGCTTCTTCAGTCCTTCCCTTTATTCAACTATAGGGTTCCCCGACTTCAGGTTGGGTGTATCTACATCTGTCTCAGTCAGTAGGGCTTCTTAGAGGACAGTCATGCCACACTCCAGTCTGTAAGCACATCATAGAATAGTAGTGGCAGGCATTGATGCCCTCCCTGTGAGATGGATCCCAAGTTGGACTGGTCATTGGACCTTCAGTCTCTTCTCCATTTTTGTCCTTGTACTTCTTTTAGACAGGAATAATTCTGGGTCATGAATTTTTCACTGTGGATTAGTAACCCTGTCCCTCCACTACGGGGACATTTTGGCTAAGGGCATCCCCAATGATTCCCTGAGGCTGCTTATTTCCATTTCTTCTCTAGGTCCTCTGGGCTTCTCTCCTGTCCCCTTTCCCTCATATCTGATCCTATTCTCCTTTCCCCTCCCCTATCCCACAGAGGTCCATCCCTCTCTCCATCTCACATGTTTAATTCCTTCCCCTTGCTAGGTAGGGTTGATAAATTTGGGTTAGGAGACAGCGTTGATCTAGGAGGAGTTTAATGAAAGGAAGAATATGAGCAAAATGCATTGCCTAAAAACAATTATTTGAAAAAGAGAAACAGAAAAAAAAATTAAAAATATAAATAAAACCACATTTCTGGTAAGCTACCTTTTTCTAGAATGTTTTATTCTCAGTTTTCACCACACTTGACTGTGGTATAATTTTTGGCCATGCATTTTTTTCTTTCATTTTTATGTGCCAAATATACCACTATGATTTGGCTTCGAAACAATAAAATAAAGATGCATGAGACTTAAATGTGTTTCTAAAACTACAATTCTGCCAGGAATGATGGTGTATGCTTTTAATCCAGGATTTGGGAGGCAGAGGCAGGAAGATCTCTGTGAGATTGAGACCAGCATTGTCTACATAAAAAAAAAAAAACTCCAGGGCAAAGACTACATAAAGAAACCCTGTATTGGGTGAGGGGATATCCAAGGACTGGGGCCCACTTACTCAGAAGAGAAGGTAAGGGGGATGGGGGAAGGATTATGGGAGAAGGTGACCTGGAAGTAGGCAGTGAGTGGAATGTAAATTGAATAAGTAAAAAACAAACAAACAAATATAAACAAAAGAAATACTATATCAAAAAATAAACAACTATAAAAACAAAACCCTAGCATCATATTTTTAAACATAATATTCATGGGTTAAAACTAGCAATGGTCAATGTCACTGCTATAATTAACACTATATGAAAAGACTGACATCATCATCATAATGTAAAGTATATGTTATATAGTATATATGTATATGTGCATATAATATATATACATATATATATTATAGTAATATAAATAAAATAATGATCAGAATGGGTCAAACATCACCTATGCATGCAGTCACACATCCCAGTAAAACACTCAGGAGTCATGGAGAGGTCTATAGATGCAGATGAAAGACAACAAAACAAAGGATGAATTAATGAAGAAAGCCACTTTTGCTTGGACTAGGAAACATTATCCTAATGATGCTAATTGGATTTCAATTATCTCTACAATTCGTGGACAAATCTCCCCAAAATTAGCAGGACATTTTATTTAAGTCTGAATAAAAATAATTCAATCTAATAAAAAAATAATTTAAAAATAAACTTTCATTTTAGAAATCTAATAAGCCCATATGTGTATTTGGGCGTATCATCTTAAGTGCAATTTGAACTTTCAGTTGTTTTCAAAAACATTGTTTTTCTCATGTATTAGGCAACTTTCTATAGTGGAACAGAACCAACAGAAAATAATTATATTATAACAGGAAGCAGGAGGGGTTTTAATGTGTGCATTTTTGTTCTTACTTTGTTTTTTGTTTTTTGGTTTTTTGGTTTTTCTTGGTTTTATTTCAATAACTTGCTATGGTAATCTACCTCACAAGCTGGTTGTTGAAGGTGCAATGTCCAGCCAGCCTCCTCTTTGACGGAACCCTAAACAAGTGAGGCTGGATAGAAGGAAAATAGTTTGTAAGAAATATTGGAACCCTGCTCATCTATGACTCTTCCTTTGCCTAACAGCCAAAAACCAAGGAAGTGCAAAATAGGCCTATAGCAGCTTGTGTTCTCATGCTAATTATGTTACCCAAAACCTGTTTGCCATGTCCCAAAGTAAAGGAAGCCTGCTCCTAGCTGATTTTCGACTGGTCAATAAAGACCAATGACCAGGCAGGGAGACAGAGATGGGACTTTTAAGATTCCAGGGAAGGAACCAAAGAAGGAGGAAGAGGGAATTGCACCATCCATGACAGGGCATACATAGGAGAAAGGTGACAGAGGGAGACACAGCTAACATGCAGGTGCAGGGGGAAAAGCAGCCCTGGGAGAGCTGCCTGGCAGAGTCTAGGGCAGCAAAGATAAAATATAGATTGAGAAAGTATTAGCTCAGGAACATCGGAGGGGAGTGTGTGTTAGCCACTTGGAGTTAGGAGTTAGGGAGTGGCCCAGCCATTGAGCTGTTTAAGGTATTTAAAATATAAGGCTTTGTATATGTGTATTTCTTTCAGGAATCCAGAATATTGGGGCTGGTAGTGAGTAGCACACATGCACTTGCAAGGAGTTTATAGAAGATAATTATATTACTGCTTCATAGGTCAATATACAAAAATCAGGAGAAGAAGAAGAAGAAGAAGAAGAAGAAGAAGAAGAAGAAGGAGGAGGAGGAGGAGGAGGAGGAGGAGGAGGAGGAGGAGGAGGAGGAGGAGGAGGAGAAGGAAGAAGAAGAAGAAGAAGAAGAAGAAGAAGAAGAAGAAGAAGAAGAAGAAGAAGAAGAAGAAGAAGAAGAAGAAGAAGAAGAAGAAGGGAAGGAAGGAAGGAAGAAGAAGAAGAAGAAGAAGAAGAAGAAGAAGAAGAAGAAGAAGAAGAAGAAGAAGAAGAAGAAGAAGAAGAAGAAGAAGGAAGAAGAAGAAGAAGAAGAAGGCAGAAAGAAAGAAAGAAAGAAAGAAAGAGAGAGAGAGAGAGAGAGAGAGAGAAGGAGAAAGAAAGAGAGAGAGAAGGAGAAAGAAAGAGAGAAAAAGAGAAAGAAAGAAAGAAAGAAAGAAAGAGAGAAAGAAAGCAATAAAGAAAGAGAAAGAAAGGAAGGAAGGAAGGAAGGAAGGAAGGAAGGAAGGAAGAAAGAAAGAAAGAAAGAAAGAAAGAAAGAAAGAAAGAAAGAAAGAAAGAAAGGAAAAAAGAAAGAAAGGAAAAAAGAAAAAGAGGAAAGGCAAACATTATGATCAAGTGGGTCTGAGGCAATCTCCCAATTCCTCAAAGAGTCCATAAGACAGAGACCACAGAGGTCCTCTTGTGGGAAGCAGGCACCCTTTTTTCTCCTAGCACAGACCCAAACCTGCAATGTCCAAGCCTCTCCATCCAGTGTCCTAAGTGACATGCTACTTATTGGTGGGATAAAATATGAAACCCCTCTGTGTTTTCATTACTCAGAGGATATAAATTTCAGATATAATGTGACCCACACCCTGATGAGAAAAAGGAATCTGATTCAAACATACAGGAAAAGAACAGTGCTTTGGCTCCCTAATATTAAATCTAAAGTGCAGATGTTGCCAATTCTATCCAAGCAGACCAGGTAACAGTACTCACAGGACAGGCTCTTTATATCTGAACTACACTGTGATTCACTGGAAAGGATTATGCCTCACCATCTGCAATGAGAACAAAGCTTACAGTTTATTGTGCATATTTATATACATGGAATGAAAAGGGATGAGTTCTGATCCACCCATCATTTGATCATTTGTTCATAAAACAAAAATAAGTGAATAAATGGATTTCCTTCAATTGTCTCTCCTCAAAAAAAAAAAAAAAGATTTTCTCCATTCTTTACATATGCCTTGCTAAATTTAGAAAACCTCTATGCTCTATGCTATTTTAGAAAACTATTCTCTTGTTCTAAAAAAAAATAATCTTTTGTCCAAGAGTTAGAGGATCTTTCTCAATTGCATTATTTGAAAGATCATGTAAAAACCTGTGTATATGATGAAACTACTTTGACTATGTTCTTCAAATTAACAGCTCACATATTGAGACTCAGAAGGATTTGTGCAGTTTGAACTGGCTACATCTTGATTCTACCTTTCTCTTGTTGTGTGATAGAGTCAGAATCACTACTTCCCAGAAACCAGTGACACAGGCAATAAAAGACACACCTAAACAACGTTTGAGCAGGAAAACTTGAATTTATTGACAATACAAGCTAAAGATGAGTTTCTACATACACACTAAAATACAGACACCATTTTGTTTCAGCTACAATGATTTGACATCACCCATAACCAGAACTCTGAGCTGTTAACTTCAACATCACTGTACGGCACTATTTGGATCTGTTTTGGAAGGATACTCATAATTCTTACTGGGATCAATTGAATCCCTCCTTTTTTGTACTGAGTGACTTGGCTTATGTGGTTTCAAGTTTCCACTAGTACATGAAAGACAACAGAATTTAGTGGTAACTGGTTAAAATTGACATCAGTTGACTAAGGGAGAACAACTATCCTTGAACTGTTTTGTCCTGCTCCTTGTGCTATTTTCTTGATATTTTCAGAAGACAAAAAGTTGAACAAGCTTAGGGTGTAAGCTAATATGCACATGCTTAGAATGTGGCAGAAGACAGAGAGGAGACTGTCTCTGAAGAGGGCTGATCACTGCTGAGCAAAGTTATTCTTCTGGGAAAGTCACATGTGGGTAATATAAGTACCAGTTATTTTGTTCTTTCCATGTCATATATGAAAATATTTTGGATTTATACTAAGATACCTGAAAAAGTCAACTTCAAGAAGGCAACACTAATTTTGGCTTATAGTTTAAAGAATTTCAATCCATGGTCACTCTGCTGTTTCTATGTATGTGTAGTAGGCAAAATAATATCATGGTAGTGTGTATGCTGTAGAGAAAAGCTCTCCAGTTCACAGTGAGGAAAATAAAATATAGGTGGAGGAAAGTGAACTTTGACCAAGCATACCCAGGGGAAATCTTCCGTTGACTTCCTTCCTCTAAAGTTCCCATGACCTCCCCAAAGTGTACTAATTGATAAATCTATCAATAGGTTGATCCATTGATGACGTTAGAATCACTATGATCCAACCATCTCCCAAAGTCTCCAAATCTAAACACTGCTGCTTTGGAAAACAGGCATCAAACACATAAGCTTTCAAGATTATTTGAGGTCTATAGATTTTATCCTTTTCCCCCACTTATAGTTCTATTATCAATACATACTATTTTAATGGCAACAAACTCTTTCCCTCCCAAATCTCAGATACTCTGATTCTTCTTCTCAGGAGATACTCTAGAGTATTTGTCCTTTGGTATGTACACTTCCATCATCAAATGAGAAAAGCCTAAGATCTCCTTCTGCATGTGTCAGAATGTGACTGTTTAGAGGTACATAAAGTAAGGAACATGAACTGGGGTCATTAAGGTATGCTTTCCTCAGCTTGATTTTTCTCCTGGAAATAAAAGATCAATAAAGATTAAGAAGGAAAGAGGGTTAAATAACAGCAAAGATGTTTGAAAAAGGCATAAGGAATCAAACTAATCACAGCCTAAAAATACCTAAAATACATATAAATCCATGAATAAACTTTTATACAGATTGACAGTAAATAAAATTTTCTGAGCCAACAATGCTTCCTCTATGAGCTATAGACCAATATCAGGCATGAAGAGCCAGCTTTTGAGTTGCCTAAGAGACAATTCTTAGACAAAGTTGTCCAGAAGACTGACAAAAATATGCAGCCTATTACTGTTGCTCTTGGTTAGCCCCAAGGTGGATGTCTCTATTAATATACTATGCACTTCAGAAACATAACCCAGAGGCTACTCAGCTGGAACTGGACTGAACCTTCTCTCCATGAGAACTGAATTTCATGCTATCAGAAGGCACCATTGTTGTGTTTTTAAAAAGATAAAGAGATAGGGAATATGTTCCACGGAGGTGTGATAAGGTATGGTGGAAGGGGGTGCCTCAGTTGTCCCATGGCAAGGCATCCCTTCCCCTCTGAAGGACCAGCCACATGACAGTATAGTGTGGGGAGGGGAGTTAAGAAGGTAGTAGAGGCAGGGGGAGAAGAAGAAGAAGAAGAAGAAGAAGAAGAAGAAGAAGGAGGAGGAGGAGGAGGAGGAGGAGGAGGAGGAGGAGGAGGAGGAGGAGGAGGAGGAGGAGGAGGATGGAGGAGGAGTAGAGGAAGAAGGAGGAGGAGGAAGGAGGAGGGAGGAAGAGAAGGAGTAGAGGAAGAGGATGAGTGGAGGAAGAGGAGGAAGAGGAGGAGGAGGAGGAAGAAGAAGGAGGAGGAGGGGGGAGGAGGAGGAAGTGGAAGAGGAAGAGGGGAGGAGGGGGAGCAGAGGAAGAGAAGGAGGAAGAGGAGGAGAAGAAGAAGAAAAGAGAAGAGAAGAGGAGGCAAGGGGAGGCAAGGGGAGGGGAGAGGAGAGGAGGACAGGGGAGGGCAGGGGAGGGGCAGAGAGGAGAGGAGTAGAGGCTGGCCATGAGCATATGAAGAGAGAGGGGGAAGGGAATGGGGAGTGAGCTAGAAAAGGAAGGAAAGAGCAAGAGAGGACCAAGAGAGTGAGAAAGGGGCAAGCAGCCCCTTTTATAGTGAGTCAGGCCTACCTGGCTTTTGCCAGGTAACTGTGGGGCGGAGCTTAGACAGAATGCTAACAACCATCTAAGCCTACAAATGAGGGAAGAAATCAATAGTTCTACCCAGCTGTAGCACCTCAATCTACATCAAGGAAACTTCTCTTTGAAGCAGAGAAAGAAACCATTACAGAAAGCCACAATGAATCAAAATGCAGAGTTGCTGAACCCATTGTCATTGGACACATCTACAACCCAACTTACACCAAAGGCTCAGGGAGTATCATGGAAGAGGGTGGGGAAATACTGTAAAACCCAATCAGAGAGTTTGCTGTAAGAATGTGTTTTTTAGTAACATCAGAAACTACATCAATAAAGTCTCACAAACACGATGCCTAAACATGAGCTGAGCAAGGACAACAGATATTCTAATGTGGACTTGGAAAGCCCAGGAGGCCTGAGCTCTATTAATAAAGACACTACAGCCAAAACCAAAAGACTACAAGCAACCAAGAAATGCTGAGGACAGGAGAAATAGTCTTGCTCAGGGAAAAGCACATTCATTACTTATCCAGTACCAAATGGTCAGCCCTGAAAATATGAATCAAAGCAACCTGATGTAGACTGAGTGTGTGTGTGTGTGTGTGTGTGTGTGTGTGTGTGTGTGTGTGTGTGTGTCTGTGTGTGTGTGCGTGAGTGTCTTTGTGTGTCGGTGTGGGTCTGTGTGTGTGTGTGCGTGAGTGTCTTTGTGTGTCTGTGTGTGTGTCTCTCTCTCTCTCTCTCTCTCTCTCTCTCTCTCTCTCTCTCTCTCTCTCTCTCTCTCTGTGTGTATGTGTGTGTGTGTGTGTGTGTGAATGTCCTAATGGTTAAAGCCTCAACAGAGGGTGAGAGTCATGATCTAGCCCTAAGCTTTGGGAGAAAAACTCCCAACTCATTTCACTTAAGGTACTAAGCCATACGATCTGAGTAGTCAGGTTAAACTACATCTTCCACCCTGAAGACATGGTTTGAAGTCGCCCTCAAAATCAAACAAACAAATAAACAAACAAGCAAAACAAAATTAAGAATCTCTCTCTCTTTTTTTAGGTATTTTCTTTATTTACATTTCCAATTCTATCCCAAAAGTCCCCCATACCCTCCCCCCAACTTCCCTACCCACCCATTCCCACTTCTTGACGCTGGTGTTCCCCTATACTGAGGCATATAAAGTTTGCAAAAGCAATGGGCCTCTCTTTCCAATGATGGCCAACTAGGCCATCTTCTGATACATATGCAGCTAGAGACACGAGCTCTGGGGGATACTGGTTAGTTCATATTGTTGTTCCACCTATAGGGTTGCAGACCTCTTTAGCTCCATGGGCACTTTCTCTAGCTCCTCCATTGGGAGCCCTGTGATCCATCCAATAGTTGACTGTGAGCATCCACTTCTGTGTTTGCTAGGCCCCAGCATAGCCTCACAAGAGACAGCTATATCTGGGTCCTTTCTGCAAAATCTTGCTAGTGTATGCAATGATATCAGCATTTGGAGGCTTATTATGGGATGGATCCCAGGTGTGGCAGTCTCTAGATGGTCCACCACTCTGGAAATCAGTCTGGTGGTTCCTCAGAAAATTGGACATAGTACTATCGGAGGATCCTGCAATACTTCTCCTGGGCATATATCTAGAAGATGTTCCAACTGGTAAGAAGCATACATGCTCCACTATGTTCATAGCAGTCTTATTTATAATAGCCAGAAGCTGGAAAGAACCCAGATGTTCCTCAACAGAAGAATGGATACAGAAAATGTGGTACATTTACACAATGGAGTACTACTCAGCTATTATAAAGATTGAATTTATGAAATTCTTAGGAAAATGGATGGATCTGGAGGGCATCATCCTGAGTGAGGTAACCCAATCACAAAAGAACTCACATGATATGTACTCACTGATAAGTGGATATTAGCCCAGAAATTTAGAATACCCAAGATACAAGATACAAAGCACATGAAACTCAAGAAAAACGAAGACCAAAGTGTGGACACTTTGCCCCTTCTTAGAATTGGGAACAAAACACCCATGGAAGGAGTTACAGAGACACAGTTTGGAGCTGAGATGAAAGGATGGACCATCTAGAGACTGCCATATCCGGGGATCCATCCCATAATCAGCCTCCAAGAATCTCTCTTGGCATGGATAGAGTTCTGAGGACTCTTCTGATCGGTATGACTGCAAGTTCTCCCTCCATTCAATAACAAATGCCACAATGGAAGGAGATAGGCATGATCCCTTGGGAAGCTATTCCTCATTTTTTTTTCTGGACACCATTGTGTCCTTATCCCTCATCTACAACTGAGCAGGAACTGCTCATCAAACCTACCTTATTTACAAACTGCCTCTTATAGTAAGCCTTCATCGTTTTGCTGAGCAAGATCTGTCTGCTGATCCTGAACTGCAGCACCACAGGGCCACCCTACCCCATGCCCTCCTTGATGTCTCCACTGCCTCTGCTCCCACTGCACAATCTCTTTCCAATTTTTCTGGCAGACAGCTATAGGAAATGCTATGGAAACCACCTATACTGGAATTGGAACAGATAAGTTCTCTGCCTTTTTGCTCTTCCCAAATGCATGCTTTCCTATACTTCTAAGATGCACCACTTTTAAATTACTCATAACAGGTCAGGGGATGTATCATAGGAGCAGGATACTTGTTAGACACATGAAACACACTGGGTTCATACTGGCAAGAGAAAAAATTCACAAAATTTTAATAATGACTGCATAGTGCCTTGGATACAATTTGAGTTTAATTACCTCTATAAATATTTTGAGAGAAGGAGAAGTAGAAATGGTATTAGAATTTCTTGTTACCTGAGTACTTCAGATTCCCTAATGGTGAACTAAGTAAATGAAATAATAAATTATGTTACCAGTGTAGAACACCATTCTCAAGTAGGGAACTGGACACCGAGAAAAACGGTTTCAATTATTATTCATTTAACCAATTTCTATTTCTTTAAATAAAAATAATACACCAATAGGAAATTTAAGGATAAGATGGAATGATGGAACACGACGTGAAGTGAAAGAAAAACCAAGGCAACTGGATGAGAGTTCAAAGTTGTTGAAGTCCACATAGGAGGGACAGTGTCTTAGGCTCCAGTGAGAGCCAAAAAGGGCTGTGATAAGAATGGACATTTTAAGGATTTTGAGTGTGTCTATAGTTGTGTCTGCCTTAATTACATAACGGGAAAGCTTTTATTTTAACTCTCGCCAAGGAAACCCTAGCCGGAAAACTGTTTTTATTTGATGAAATGTTTACTCTCACAGAAAAGAGGCAGGACCATGCACAGTTGGTGAGCCAGCTCTGAAGTGGCATACATGAGCATAAGGGATGGTCCAAAATGGGCATGGAAAAGTTGCCAAAATTATCATGACACAGGGTCATAGATTAGATCCATGACCTTGCAAGTCTTGGGAAATTCATGTTTACAAAGCACGTGGTACAATCCTGAAACTTCTAAAGACACTCTCCAAACAGCCACTTGAGTTCAAACTGCTGAATTGTATATGACAGTGAATAAAATGTTAATATTTCAAAGACTTTGAGGGCAAAGATGCTTCTTTTATATGTAGATTTGCGTTATAGAGAAATCCTTGTCCGAAATCAACTGTGCATACCTTCTCTTTAAGCAAATGTTGCACAAATAGGAGGCAGCTGAAAGCTGCAGACAAACGATGGGAACAAAACAGAGCTCTCTGGAGCTAAGAGCTGTGATTCACGCTCGGAGGGTCCAGCCACTTCTCACTGCCATGAGATGTTTACTGCTGGTGAAAGACAGTGAGGCTGATCATCTGTTGTGAGCTCACTTGAAAGTCTCACCCCCAGTAAACAATGTTGCGTTTTGGAAGTGTGGTTGGCAACAGCTGAGACCATTGTATCAGTAGGATTGCTCTGAAAGTTCAAAGGTAATCCAGTATGGTCACAAGGATTGAGCTTGACCAATGAAACCCCATTCTGCAGTACAATAATAATGAGGGTATGTGATGTATGTCCAATTAGTGGCTATGATGGAACTGGAATCAGACAGCCTGGCCTCAGCTCATTCACTGCTCTACTGTGAAATCCAGAATACTGTCTGCTTTCAGTTATCTCATTTGGTTTCACGTAATGTTATGCGACACACTTTTGTTAGAAAACAGGAAATATCCAGAGGAATATGAAGGTCAGCATGGGATAAAGATTGTAGCTAAACGACCATAATGTAAAGCTATACATATGAGAAACATCAAGATTAGCTTGATGAGGAAGTCTAAATTCTAATCCTGAATGAACATAAAGAATCTATATGGCTGAACCTCCAGAGTAGAAGCCAGATATTTATTTTCACTCTTGATTTGTATTTATGGAGAGCTGGCATATAAATGATGCTTCAGTGAATGTACAGAGTTTTATTCATATGCAACTATATTGCTAATTAGAACCCCACAAAGACTTTGCAAACTTATAAACTATGCCATTTCTGTGTGTTTAAAGGTTTTATTATTTTTACCCATTCACTTTACATCTTGTTCACTTTGCCTCTTCCAGTCACCTCCTCCCACAACCCTTTCCCCTGCCTCCCTTCTCCACTGAGTGGGTGGGGCATCCTGTGTATCTCCTCACCCTGGCACATCATGTCTCTTGAAATAAGACTGGCCCAGAGTTGAAACTCATGCTTAGAATTGTAAAATAATCTATGGAACTTTGCCTATTTCCACTATTCCATATCACTTAGAATCTTTTTAAAATTATTCATTTTTTATTTACATCCCAAATGTTGCACCCTGCAGGTCTCCCTTCCCAGAGTTCCCAACCCTTGCACTCTGAAATGGTGGCCCCTGGCATCTCCCTTCTCTGGGGCATCAAGTCTCTACCAGACTATGGCACATCCTTTCCCACTGGAGCCAGACAAGGCAGTCAGTCCTCTGCAACATATATTCTACCTTGGCATAGAATCAAGTACACTCTGAGTTCTCGAAAGACAAAGGTTTGAGATTTATAGTGATATGCTAAGAATTCCTCACATTGAAAATGAAGCATATTGGATGTTCAACAAATGTTTTTAGCACTATTGGTTTTTATATGAACCTACTGTTGTCATATTGCCAATGAAATATATGAATGAGGTGAAAAGTTAAAAAAAAAATCAATAATCAATGAAGGGGAGATTGGTTGAACAAAAAGAAATACAAGGGTAAGCATCCTGAAGCATGTGTCTGTATGTGCCCTGAGTCTTCAGGATATAGACTCAAGAATATGTGTCGGACCCTCTAAGTAATTGGGTTATTTTGGTTAATAATGAATCAACATTTATTCTCTAAGTAACAAAATGCTATGTCTCAAATATCAGGTAGTTTGCCTGTTCCCCACAAATGATTTCTTAGGCTCAAGGTAACAGTAAAACTGCATTTACTCAGTACTTGCCCATCTGGGGTAAAAGGTCAGGAACAGGAAGCAAACGAGGCAAAGGATCAAGTGCAGGAGGACCCATCCTGTGCTAACCACGATACCCAGTCTTTTGTGTGAAGTATCTTATATACAAATGAAACAGCCTATGAAATAGATACTGTCATTCATAAAAAAAAAAAAAAAAAAAAAACAAAAAACAAAAAACACTGAATTAATAAAGCAGACTCATCCTACAGGGCAAAGAAAAGGGATCCAAAATGTTGTTCAAGTCATAAATATTACTCACAAATTAAATTTTCCTTGAAATTTTTACATGTTCATTTGATGCTGTTATTAAGAACCCCAATAGGCAAATGCTTACTTAGTGCTTGTAAGTTTGTGCCTGTATGCCCATTTCCATTGTATGATAAAACTGAATCACTCCTTGGAAAAATAAAATGAATGAATCCTGAAAAAAGTGTTCGCCAAAACCTCCTGTCAATGAATGCATCTCTGTTTTTCTAGGGGGAAGCTGCTCTCTGAGAAGAAATGAAGTAATATGCAGTTTCCACACTCACTGTCTTCTATACTGTTCATGAGTAAACTGGACTAGTTGTTGCCTGTTTGAAATGACAGTTTTCTGATATATACATCCCCACTCCAAAGTTAATGGTTGCTAAATTTGCCATCTTTAGCAAAAATATGCAAAAAGTGGATGCAAATTCAGTCTTCTACATTTTCAGCTCCGTATGGACGTGCAACAGGTAATTCCAGTTATCCACTCTGCAAACCTGAGCCACCGAAGGAGTTTCAAATGCCACAGAGCATTCCGATATTGGATCGTATTTGAAGCATATCAATTTCTGCATGTGAGTGGCTAGCACACCATGCATCACAATGTCATCTTGGTTCTAAGGAACAACGGCTTCCAATTTAAAGAATAAAACACCCTCCAGCTGAAGAAAATTCTCACATTACAATATGTTTAAAAGAATCTATTCCAGTTGTGGTTGGTTGTCTATGAGAAATCTTTTTCATAGTGGGGAGAAAAATTGAACATTCCCATGTGAAAGTCTTGCAAGAGGAAAAAAAAACAATGCATTGCAATTTATACAAACTAGGTGAATTCAAAATGATGGATCATTTCAAAAATATTCATTATACTATTTACTTACATAAATGCGGTTGTATAAAAAGCAAAAAAAAAAAAAAAAAGGAATGCATTCACAATTGGTTTAAGTAATTTTCTCTTGGCAAACCACCATATAAAACAGGGGCGTCATGGCGCCACAGAACTCTGAATTGTGGTGGGAGCATCATCGGTACACATGGCATTAATCTCTGTCTCGTTGCAGGAGACACCCTTGCTTGCATTAGCAGGCTGCCTCTTAAATATAAGATGGTGTAATGTAACTCAGGTTTAAATAACACAATAAATAAGACCTAGTTCTCTTTTGTCTGTCTTTCCCACTCACCTCATCCAAACCCTTTATCCTAAAAATCGTTTTTTTAATAAATTTTAAAGTAAATAACAACAATTTATTGGGTGGGAGATTTTAAAAATAGAATGTAAAAGAAATGACATTCTGAGGACAGACATAAAATTTTCAGTTGAAAAATTAAACAACTGAAAGACATTTATAAAAAACAAAAACAAAAATCACCCTGTGAAAACGGACATAGAATAATGGCGTACTCCATATTCTTTAATTGACTTTTACCAGTGTGACAGTCCGCAATCTACTGTTTTATATCACTTCATGCTACTCATGACAAGGAGAATATTTGGCTGCCTTTAATGTCTCCTAATTAAATACTCAGAGCATTTTAAATTTTTTCTTTCTCCAAATATAGATATATTTTAAAATAACAGACTTTTTTAAATGCATTTTTTTTCTATTGAACTGAAAAGCTTTCAGAAACTGTCCCCACTGGACATAATGACTATTTAAGGAAACAAGCTATTTATGTGGAAATATTAAGAGGGGTGATTTTGATAACCCACACTCAAGGCCAAAATAAGGATCATTGGGACTTCTACTGAAGAAGTTAATGGAGGCCAGGCCATTGGCAAATGACCTTGAAATCCCTCGTTGTAGCCTCAAATTGGCTTCTGCACAAGCTTATTATTAATGCAGACAGCTAGTTTATGCCATGAGAAGCCCATGGTATCTCTCTGAAACCATAGCTGTCACTCAGGCACCCCTGGAAACAAACAAAAGCATCAGTGGGACAGTGCTCTCTACTTTTACTTCAATAAATATCACAAGCTTAGTAATTAGTATTTTATCTTGTCTGTGAAAACAATAATATGTCTGCCTAATGTAAACTTGGTGTATATAAATATATACCAAATAATTATCATATAATTACTAGATGTTATTAAAATGGCATATACGGTCTTCTAACACAGATGATTCAGATTTTAAATTCTATTTTCCTCTGTGATTAGTAATGCCCTTGAGACACACATCAAGAATCTTTTGCTTTTAGGTGACTCAACACGATAAACCCTCCTCTCTGATATTTTTGAAGATTGTTACACTTTCGATCTTTTACATTGCCATCTCTACATACCCACTCTAGCCAGACAGATAATACAGTTTTGCTCATGTTGCACATACACAATCATTAGGGACTCAGTTGCATTGGGAGACATTTGCGTGCTTTGTACTGTTTAACGCAAGCTCAAGAAATCAAGTCTATGTAGTTAAAAGTTTTTTGTTTTGTTTTTATGATTTTTTTTTAGAAATTGCATGTTTCAAAATGAAAAAAGAAAAGAGAAAAAATAAGAATCCTAATGGTAAAGCATTAACATACTTTTTCATATGAATAAAATCTGTAATCAGTTAGATAAGAGCAATGTGCCTTTTTTGGCATTTAATCAAACAATGAAATCATACACATATTTCCTGACACAAAAGACAAATGATGCAATAATCTGAAGGAGTTTCTCTATCTCCTTGGAACTTTGCATACTTGACTTGTTTTCCATATTTTGTGACTTTAAATGGTGGGAAAATTATATTAAAATGCTTGTAGCAGTTCCTCTAAACTAGCATCCTTTTTGTTTTATTGTATTTAATATAAAAGCAGCAATTATTTGATTTCAAAGTTATGAAAATATGTACCTTATGAGAAAACAAGCAATTTAAGCTTTAATTGGTGTCATTTTTCACAGAACTGGCAAGATTCTCGCATCCCTGGCACGTTGTTTTTCTATAAAACTGCAGAGCTGCCTTCAATGAATGTTTTACGAACGCAAAAGTTGTTATATGAAGGTATATGCATAGACGCCTGGAATATAAGATTTCTGGTGGGAGTTATTTACCAAAGATGTATTTCATTTGTTACTGTGCATATAACAACTCCTATTATTCTAAATGTTTCTCTCTTCTCAATAAGACTGCTCTCAGCTCCAGTCTAGGAAACATGAGGGCTTGGGTCTGAAGTAGAATGAGAGGCAGGGCTTTGATGAAGTAAAAACAGAACACTTGAGAAAAAAGTAAAAAGAAATCTCAGTCCTCACTGAAAGGAAGTTCCGTGGTTTAATATACTGAAAGGCTGATTCTGGTTTTAATCAGTATAGAATAAACAATGGGCAGCTTGCCTTATAGACATATATGAACCACCCAACTTTATGTTTTATAAAATGTTAGTTTATGAAGGATACCTTCACTTGTTCTGCTTAGATTGTATACCAAAAAGAAGTTTTCTTTGGAGCACAGCAGTTTCACGTGTTTGTTGAGTTTACTGGTTTCCAGACCTGAAGGTGGGGTAGGGTCTGTTGTTATTCCTCATGCAGATGTGCATAGCTTCTTTCAATGCTTCTTACTCATAGGTGAGAGTAGAAGTCAAAGGTCTGCATCTCTGAGACACTTGAAGATGACTTTCATGATCAGTCAGATTCAGTGGACTTTATGCAGAAAGTTCTTTTGGGGGGCCAAATGGGGTGTGTGATATATAATATATAATGATCATTGTATGTGATATTACATTTTTGCCTCTTCTAAAGACAAGTTTTATTAATATCAATGACTGATTGACACTAAGTGTGAACACAGCCTTGAAAGCTCACCTTCCAAGAGTCTCATAAAATGCTGATCACTTATTCTCTCCTCTTTAGAGAGGAAGGGAGTATTTTAAAATGACTATGGACATGCAAGAAATGTATATGTAGGAAATAAAATTCAAGTCTTTGTGATCCAAACACTACTTTAGTCACACATTTCTACTAGAAAATGTAATAATAATAATTAATAATAATACTAATAACCAGGAATGTTTTTGAAAGCATGTTTATATTGGCTATTCAAGTTAATACTAACACATTAGAGTTGTTGTGAATGAACTATTGATAGCCCTATCACTCATTAGCACTATTGGTTTTATTCAGTTTCATTCTAAATGAATTTCAGAAAGAAGTTCAGCCAAACAATCTCTCCAGTTCTGTCATTTTCTGTGAATATCAATATTAAAGATTTTTTTAAAGTAGCTCAGCGGAAACAAAAGCATCTACGGGTATATGCATAGCCACCACCTTCCCACTCACTAATTTACAGGTATGTTTAAAAAATAGATTTAAAAAGCCCTCTGCAAAGCATGAGAAAGATATAAAAGCCAAGGTTGATTTTTTATTCCTTGAGAAACCAGAATTGTACTGTGAATTTTTCGGAAATATCTTTAGATCTCAGATATATGCCATATTATTCCAGTTTGAGTTGTGTCTCTCCTTTGTTTCCCTTTTTCCAACTTTTTAAAAATTGTTTTTAATGTTTTGTGTGTGTGTGTGTGTGTGTGTGTGTGTGTGTGCGTGTGCGTGTGCGTGTGCGTGTGTGTGTGTGTGTGTGTGTGTGTGTGGTTTTTGAACATGAAGAGCAATGTTCACATCCACAGAGGCCAGAAAAGGGCTTCAGAACACCAACAATTGAAGAAACTGATCATCAAAGAGCTGCCCATATCAATACTAGGAATCAAACTCTGATCCTCTATGAGAGCAGTGTGTGCTGTTAATGACTGAGCCATCTCTTCTGCCCTCTTTGTTTTCTACTTTTACCTTGGGGTCCCTGGATCTGACTTGGCAGCCCTTACAGGGCAAGGAATCTGCCAGTGTTCTCTTCATACCTAGATGCAAGAATACATTTCTCCTCACACTCAGGTCACAGAGTATACCTAGATTGTTTACATCTGTAAAGTGCAGATACTCAATACTTTCGACTTCTACAAGTCATGCCATTTCTTTGGCAACTAATAACTCTACTTTTTCAACGCAAATCATTCACAGATGCCATTAAAAAAACTGGGTGTGGCTGATTTCAATATAGTTGTATTTAGTTACACTAGAATCTGTATTTCAAATAATTGTGTATGCCACAAAATAATATTGGGCTTTCTATTCTCAACCATTTTAAAACATAAAAATAGTTCTTGTGGATTGCACACCATACAAAAGTCAACAGGTCAATAGACCAAGTTTGTTGACCTCTCCTTTAGGCAATCAATAAATATTTGATGATCAGTTGACTAGCTAGATTATTGTGAGAAATCAGCCTCTGTTTAGATTGAACATGTGATGAACCTACACATATGATAAATGAAAGCTTGTGTCATGACATTCAATCTCCAATTTAGAAGTAATTACAAATGGCAGGTAAAGAACTTCAGAGGCAGGAGTTAGTAGGCAACATCAAAGTGATGCAGGACCACATAATTAATATAAAACTAAAGATCTGGAAAAATCCAAAGTATATAGACTCACAAAACATAAAAATACAGTATTTTATCCTCACCCACGGAAAGACTGTTGTAACATTTCAACTGGTTCTGTAGCACCTTGCACTCCATCCTGTCTGATCTGTCTCTAGGGACCAATGTGTACCAATCCCTATAGCTGGACCTCTATGCTCCCCAGTCACGCTCTAATTCATTAATTATTTAAACACAATGGCTCCTGGGCTATCAAAACTGTCACAGGGTGGCTCTGAACAAAATCTAATGACTTTCTCACATAAATGGATTGCCCCACGCTGGTAATTTTTATGTTATGGTAAGAATTAAAGGTTGCTTTTAGCTGATGATAAGCATATCTTGCACAACAAAGCTTTGGTTGAGGTAGAGCTGTTGTCATTGGAACTAGCTTTACAGCCAGGTCACTTCTGAATCCAGCGATGACAGTGATGTTACCAAAGGGAACCTCACATCTGTTACCGTGGCAATCGCCATACATTCCCAGCGTCTACCTGGTCTACCTCCCACCTTTATCTGTGAGAGATTATGTCACAGCCCAAATAAAAGGCAGACCCTCCTGACCTTCGCTCTCTACCTTTTTATCTTCCTAGTCTCCCTTTGCCCTTTTCCTCCACAATAAACCTCTTTCCTCTGGAACTGTACTGGCCTGGTTTGATCTGTCTGGACAAGCCACAATTCTAACAGAAGAGCTGCTAATGCAGGGTGAGGAGGCTGAGGAACTAAGGAACAGTACAGTGAGAGAAATACTTCTTCTTGCCCCTTGCCTTGCTTTTAAAGCTCAAACTTCAGAATAACAATTTATCTCTGGGCTCCCCTAAGCCGTTGCTATAAGCTAACCAGTGGGATTTTTAACACTTTACACCACTTTCTCAATCAAACTTCTTCAAGTGGCCAATCCTGCCCGAGAAACACAAGACTGTCATTTCCTCCCACATCTACATGATGCACCAACTCTCAGGAAGAATACAAATCCCTGGCCCTTCCCCTGTCTTCAGAACAGACCACTATAATCACCCGTTATACCACTTATCCTTCCAGTCTGTGTCACTCAGAACCAAGAGCACACAGAAGAGGCACTCACTTTAATTTTTTAGGGAAAGAAGGTTTGGGGTTTTGCTTTGTTTTTGAGTTTTATGAACTTTATAAACCCGATTCTGTTTACAATCATTTTCTCTTCTTTCTGGCCTGAAAATAAGTCTGCACAAGAATGGTGAATGGCACTGAGGAAGAAGAGCATGTAGCCATAGTGTTGTACTTAAATATGTTCACCTCACCTAGTCTGCCTTTCATGGCCACCACTCCTAGACTACCCCACAATACTAGGGAGCATATCTACCTCTACAGTAATATAAAACAGATCCTGGAATACAGCAGGCAATCAGAATAAATTGAGCAGACAAATGACAAAAAACAAATGTTCAAAAGCCAAATGGAAAATGGTGATAGTTGCTTTATTAGAACAGAAAATAATGAGACTAAAAGAAAAGTACTGAGTGCCTCTATATCACTTCAAGATCATTCTGCTCAAGCAATAGATGTCAACTTTGGCTCTAAATATAATTTTGACCTTCTTCTCTGTCGGTCTCAAATCCAGCCATTCCCACTAGAACCTGTATCATCTCACTGGCTTACTTTCCCTTATCTTGTTCTTCAGGTTTCACTTACACCTCCTCTGGAGCTAAATAAAATCTACAACTTTCTGCAATGGGACAGTCATAAGATATTACTAATTGCCCTGTTATTTCCTTTGGAATGATTCATGTCAAAAGTACAGGAAAGTTAGAGACATCAAGAAGTATTACTGGATGAATCATCAGACATTTAGAGGTTGTACTAATATGGGTTCTTCAGAAAAACAGAATTAATAGGACATAAGTATAAGAAGGGGATTTGTTGGATTGGCCTACACGATAGGTATTGGGAAGGTTGGCAGAAGCCATCTGTACTTAGAGGCAGAGAACATAGCAGTTGCCTGATGCAAGAAACTAGGTGTCTCAACAGTCCCTATCAAGGGACTAAAGTCATGAATACTGCTTGAATGATCATGGGTGTTAAGTCTACACTGAAAGGTTAAGGAACATGTAGTGTCATGCGATCTCCACACCCAGTGTCTGTAGCCTACACACACTCACTCAGAAAAATGGAATTCAGAGTTGCACTCACTCTGCCTTCTTTTACCTTCCTTCCATCTGACTACCAACTGTCACCTACATGTAGAGCTACCTACATCCCGAAAGGGTCTTTCTCCTAAACACAGAGTTCTGTATATCAATCCTCTTGAGAAGTGCACACAGAGGAGTGTTTCACAATTCCTAAAGTCTTTTAATCTAATCAAGTTGACAACAAATATCAACTATTAAATTTGACATTCCCTAGTCAGTTGTAAGTGGGTATAAAATGTAACAAGACATATTGGTTGGAGCTAAAAGGATTAGACAAATCTGGACAATTTCACCATATCACAAGCTCAAACTAGACAACCCACATGTATGAATTATTGGTTTCATATTTATGCAACAAAGTTCAGGTCCAAGCAAACATTACAAAACACTATTGACTGCTATAAAAAATTCTATACAATACATTAAGGATCTCTAATGGAGGACAAGTTAATTTAGATGGAATGTTGAGAAGACTTCATAGAAGAATCAGTAAGTTCCCACTCTAGCCTTAGCATACAAGTAGAAGCACATCAAGATCGAGTGTAGAGGAGAGATACTCTAGCCAGATAATACAGCGCAGTTAGGAATTCATGCTTTCCTAATTTGCCACTGTGGGAACCAGAAAAAAAATGTCCAATTAAAGCCAGATATTGATTCACAAATATTGCTTCTTTATAAAAACAAAAACATCATAGATAAATATGACTGACAAAGCAACATGAAATCAAAATGGAGTATAGAATTCACTGGGTCCTAATTCTATCCAGAAAAAATGTGTCAGGATGACCATTCTGTATGAATGCCCCAAGATGAATTTCTGTCAGAGGCTTGATATCTTTTCTTCCATGTGTTCAGGGACTGAGGATCCTAGTCATGACTATTACATACATAGTACATGGAGATATGTACTATGTATATAGTTCAAATCTGGGTAAGATTGCTGCTGATTTTGTTCCATTCATAGACTATGTAGCACTGCCCAGTAATGTAAATGCTAACCAGAACATAGGAATCTTCCTAGCAAGTGCTACTTTGAATTCTCCATGTTCTGTGGCTAAAGTACGAAGAAGCTTCAACAGTAGAGTCTTATCATCAAGTTCTGATAGATAAGCAAATGCAATGGCAATAGACTGTGCTGTGTATGGAGTTTCTAGGACACTCCTGACCAAAAAACCTTAAGGGGAGACATTCCACTCTGTGCACTGAGCTTTATATTTGTCAACTTGTGGTTTCTGGGATGAGCAATATCTTCTGTGTAAGATAACTCAATTGTGTGTGTGTGTATGTGTGTGTGTGTGTGTGTGTGTGTGTGTGTGTGTGTTGTCATAATGGTCCCAGACATGTGTGTGGCACTCGTTGAAAAACTGTTGGGAGTCACTTCTCTTGCAATTATATAATATTCATGGATGGAATCAAAGCATCAGGTGAGCAAGCACCCGTGCTGATGAAGCCATGTCATCAGTACCCTGCTACTTACTATCCTTGGTCCTTACAGCACTCATCTTGAGTGTCATTTGTTGGTACACACAGGGAGGTTTTCTTTGTGGTAATCACATTTCAACATATATGAAATCTGCCATAGAGGTCAGGCTTTTCAAACAGATTCTGGAAGTATCTGAGTAACAGTGTACTTCCTGCCCAACAGCCCATCTGTAGCTTCAACTTGCTCAGGTAAGAGTAATCTGTACCCCATATTTATTTTCTAATAAGTACTTCCCACCCAAGTCATGTTTCTATTAAGCAGGAAAGAAGCTGTCACTACATCTCTGGTTAAATGCTGTTTAAAAATCCTTCCTGGATACAACATTTCAGTATATAAGTATATGCTGCCATTTCACTCCTACAATTTTGTTTCTACCTAAAGATAAGGGAGTGTTCCCACAGGCACATGTGCATGAATACACACACACACACTCACACATTTAGATTTTATTGTAAGTGAGTAATTATAACAAATACCTCTTAGCATCTGTGATAGGCAGGGTAAGGGTGAAGCTCCAGCAGGAAAAGCTATAAATGATGATGTTCAAATATCTGTAAGAGGAATGGTGGTGTGCATCTTCAAACTAGCTTCAACTGGCTTAATAAACATATAACCAGAGATAACTGAAGCTAAAATGAGTGATGAAAATATAGAGACAACATAATGACTATGTGAATTTGTTAAGGAAATATTTTTTAAAAAAGTTTTGGAGACAAAATGAGTTTTAAAAAGGGACATCCTCGTATTACATCAGATTATCAACAAGGTAGGGAAACAAGTTTTAAATTTTTGTACTTTTTATTTATATATCTATGGCATTGGGATGTGTGCACATACATGCATATTCCCAAGGAGACAAGAGGCATCCAATAGCCTGGATTTGGTATTATGGGAAAATGTAATCTGCTCACTTTGAATGATGAGAATAAAAGTCAGGGCCTCTGAAAGAACAGTGTGCACTCTTATCCATTGAGACATCCCTTAAGACCTTACATTATAAGTTAGCACTGTAAAATAATTTGATGGGAAATAAATTCGGGGAAAATGTTGTGCTGTAATGCGAAAGAATAGGAAAGATTTGGTGTGGGTTCTGTTCAGTTTTGGTTTTGTCGGGTTTTCTTTTCAGTGATGATCACTGTGAGTCTGCAGCTTCTAACCACAAAAAAACTCTAAAATACCTCATAAGAATTCCAGTGGTGGAAAAATGCAATATAATCAAAATATACACCCTTATTCACTATTGATATATCACATGATGAATAAACATTATCAACTATTTGTGCATTCACATGTGTAGTTAGAATGGAGCAAGGCAGAGGCAGAGACTTATTTCTGCTAATTCCTGAAACTAGTTGGCAAATATACATCCCACAATATGAATACGCTGCATGGGGCTTCTGGGAATATGCCTTTCTGTATTGAATATACACACATAAACATAGAAATTGGAATGATCATATGTACACATGCATATATATTTTAAATAACATTTCAATGCAGTTTGAAAATACATATGTATATACATACTCACACACATGCTGAAATGCCATCCTTCAACATAATTCATGATGTGTATTGAAATGTATCAAAGCAGAAACACATTCCAAAAAGAAATACTCACTGGTGCAATTAAATCATAAAGAAGTTTAATTTGTTCACTTAGTAGTTAAATGTTTATTTTGACATTTTGGTCGGCTGATTCTTTGATGAGAATGAACCTGGAATGAATTAAGCCTGGTTATAATTTAAGCTCAGTGTGTGAGTTAACGTGTTTCTTCAGGGAGCATACTTACACTTTGATGATTTACATGAACACATGAAAATACCTATTTCTACTGCTTTTAACTTGAAACCTGAACATATTCATGAGGTTCTTATTTAAGAAATGAATTCAACTGTTTGTGGACTAGAATATCGGTAGGTCATTTTATGTGACATCTTATCGAGATATAATATTCTAGTATATCCTTTCCTTTTGAAACATCCTAGTTGATGATTTAAAATATTTAAGAACTACAAACAACATTAAAATTAAAGTCACTTTTTAAATTTTTATTTAAACACGTATTAACAGGTATTATGCATTTCTTTATGCATTGCCATATATATTTAGATTTTCTTGGTTCCCTATCTCCCTGTCACACATAAGAAACTATATTAATAAAAAAAATTATTGCCCATTTCTTCCCACCTACTTCTATACTTAGTCCTCATGTAATCTATACATTTGTGTATTCCGGCATATGTGTGTGTGTGTGTGTGTGTGTGTGTGTGTGTGTGTTGTGTGTGTGTGTGTATGATCACGATCTCTTGTACTTTATACATTTAGAATGGTTTAAGGTTTATCTGTATGGTGGTAGGTATCACTATTCTTCTACATTGCTGAGTAATACTCCACTATATGAATTATCAGTCATACATTGATTTAATCTTGGGACATTTTCAATAATACTTCTATGAGCATTTATGTAGAGAGTTTCACCAAGCTACATTTTTGTTTCTCATGGCATAAATTCAAGTGTATAATATATACAATTGAATGTGCCAACCTGTATTTACTACCTTGGAAAACTAGCAGACTACTTGCCAAGGAGGCTTGCCCTTTTTACATTCCCACCAACAGAATACAGGGAGTCCAATTTCTGTGGTCACCATTCCTCATTCATCAAATTTGTATGTTTTCTGCACAATAGAGTTAAGGACTCATGTGTCTTCTTGATGTGTGCTCACAAATACAGGCCCAACAGACGAGACATGAATCACGATGCTACGCTAGACCATTTATAATTAATTGGCTAATAATTTTATTTTTGATAGTTTCAAACATGTTGGCAATGAATGTTAGCCAGTTTCATCTCCCATCCCCTTGCTTCACCCATCTCGCTCTTCCACCAAAAACCTTCTTCTTAAAGATATGTTCCCCTCATAATTTCATATCTCTTTTTGTATGTGACCAACTAAGTTTAATTAGAGTGGTTTATATGGATGTGGATAAAAGGTTATTTACTGGAACACAGGAAATTAACCTCTCACCACTAAAGAAAGACATCCATGTCTTTCCCTTGCTGCCTGCGCCCTGGAATAACCATACCTGCCATTGAGGGCTGGAGGTGAGGTGGCCTGAGGTGGCCCAGAGTCAATGACACAGACTCCAGGAGCAGGTGAGAAACACAGCAGCAAGCTCATCTGAATGCTGCTGCAAGTTCCTTTAATACCCTCCACCTATGCCCTACTGGTCCCAAGAAAGCATCTCTTCTAAACAGCATTTCCCAATTGGCTGGCACTGTCTGTGCCAGCAATCCTTGGTCTCTCAGGCAGTCCTCAATTACAACCTTCAGCAGAAGATGCCTTTGAGGCTGCACAGACACTCCCCTGCAACCATTAACTGTTCATAGTCCCTCAAGAAGATTGGGACCTCACATACCCATTTCCCACCCATCACGAAATGTTGACTGACCCATTCCTGCTTGGGTCTTGTACAATTAAGCAAAACTGCATTGAATTCATGCACATAAAAGATGTGTGATGTTTAGATGTTAGACATCTATTTCTGGCACATCTCTCCATCCTCTGGTTCTTGCATCTTTTCTGCCCTACCGCCTTGAGCATTGAAGAAGTTATACAGACAATCCATTTAGGGCTAAGGATTTTACCTTCACTTTCAGCATTTTGACCCACTATGAGCTAGCATTAACTGCTAACTGCTACATTAAGAAACTTCTCTAACAAGATTGAACCAACATGGATATAAACATAAGCAATTAGGAAGCTCTTTGACAAAACACACACAGCTTTTTAGCACACACATTTTCCCTAGGGCTTATGCTTCCCCAACCAGTAGATCTTAACCAGGGTTACCATACCAGGTGTCTATTTCTTCCTGTAAAATTCTAATAAGAAAAAAGGAAGAAAAGGAAAGAAAGCTTTGGTGAACTAGGCTATACCAGTCATACCACTGTTGCACCAGGGGTATATTTTGTCTGGCAAATGCTGGGTTATACTTAAAATATAAAACTCAAGTTTTACTGGCTAGTTTTGTGTCAACTTGACACAGCTGGATTTATCACAGAAAAAGGACCTTCAGTTGAGAAAATGCCTCCATGAGATACAACTGTAAGGCATTTTCTCAATTAGTGATCAAGGGGGAAAGGCCCCTTGTGGGTGGGACCATCTCTGGACTGGTAGTCTTGGTTCTATAAGAGAGCAGGCTGAGCAAGCCAGGGGAGGCAAGCCAGTAATGAACATCTCTCCATGGCCCCTGCATTAGCTCCTGCTTTCTGACCTTCTTGAGTTCCAGTCCTGACTTTCTTGGTGATGAACAGCAGTATGGAAGTGTAAGCCGAATAAACCCTTTCCTCCCTAACTTGCTTCTTGGTCATGATGTTTGTGCAGGAATAGAAACCCTGACTAAGACACAGTCTTTTAAAGCAATACCATTAAAGAAATGTATCAATTCAATGTGGCAAAATAATACTGTAGGCTATTTAATGCATTTAAATATGTAGTTCCAAATATTATGAGAAGAGAGTATGCATTATCTTTCTTTCGTAAACTATCAAATGTCACAGGCTTAAAGGGTTGGTTTTTTGTTTTTGTTTTTGTTTTTGTTTTTTTGTTTTTGTTTTGTTTTGTTTTAAGAATTATAAATTACAAAAAAAAAAAAAAAAGGCAATGGTGGCACACACCTTTAATCCCAGCATTTGGGAGGCAGAGGCAGGCTGATTTCTGAGTTCAGAAAATAGCCTGGTATACAAAGTGAGTTCCAGGACAGCCAGGGCTACACAAAGAAACCCTGTCTCAAAAAAACAAAAACAAACAAAAAAAATTATAACTTACTGTATGATGTGTATGCTACACTTTGCTCATTTTAAATACGAAACAATACTGAAGACTGCATAAAAGAAAAGATTACTTAAAATTCAATAAACAATTCAACAAATTCTACTTTTTCATATATTTAATACACAGATAAAAGCCTTGGTTAAAGTGTATTATATTTAAGAGCATAATGTGGGTCGAGAAACAGGCAAATTCGTGCATATATGTAATATGACAGCATTCACGACAATCTACTGAAGTAGGTGTCATTGATTTTCTCAATATACAGATGAAGAAATGAATGAGACCCACAGTACTTAAATCACTTGTCTTTATTATGCAGAGCGCACATAATAACCCAGGACAGGAAAGAAGATTTGTCTGATTCCAGAGTAAACTCCACACTAACAAAATAGTATCTGTTCAAAAGAACAACCATTACTGCAAAGAAAAAAAAAAATCACTCTGAAATACATCCCCCTGCAGAAGGGATGCCCAGCACAGCACCCGCCCCCCCCCCAAAAAAAAATTCTTTTGTTTCACGGGATTACTGGGGACAAAGCACTACAGATTACAGAGATAGTATATCTCTTACACATTTTTATTACTTTCAAATGAATGTAGAATCTGTGACCTTTGGTGTATTGGTTATTTTTGTGTAGATGTAACCAGAACACCCAAGAGAACAACTTAAACGAGATTGTATTTGGTTCTTGATTTCAGAAGGTTCAGTCTGGGATAGATTTTTTTTGTTGTTGTTTTATTTTGGCCTTTGCATTTGCTGTTGCTGTTTTTGTTGGTTTTGTTGTTGCTGTTGTCTTACGCTCTTGGGCAGAGCATCATAGTTGTAGAAACATAACAGGGGGCATCCTTAGCTAACTGGTTCCAGGAAACAAAGAATGTGATAGGAAGAGGCTCTACTCACAAGACCCACCCCTAATGGCTTACTTTCCCACGGTAGGCCCCACATTCTATATTTTCTATAAATGCCCCAAATAACTTCACCAACTGCAGACCAAGTCCTCAACACATAAGAATTTAAAGTATATCTTATATTAAAACCATAACATTTGATTAAATATAAATTCATTACCAGCAACTTATGAAACTGCTTTCTTCTACTTCATATTAATCAATAGATAATGAATGGAAAATTGTCAAACAGTTTATGGCTAGAAAATTGAACTATATTGGAAAAGGAGCAATCTTTTTGAAGATGTAAATGCATACAGAAGTACAGAGTATTAATCGCCTTAATGAATTAAATGTATTCACCATAAGGGAAATCACTATGATGCTTACTAACAGAAAATTGTTAAGAGACGGCACCTGTAAAGTATGATGTGTGCTGGAAAGTGGCCCACTTAGCTATTTCCATTGTGTAATTAAAGGATTTAAAATACAAAAATACTATTTGTGTGAATGTGTGTGTGTGTGTGTGAATGTTTCTTGTTCTATTTTTCTGAGAAAGTATCCAAGAAGTTGAATGAATAGGCCAGATCTGGGAAGGACTATGGGAAGGGAAAGCATGATAAGAATATATTTTTAAACATTTATTAAATAAGTAAAAGGTAAAACAATGTGCACTCGCCTTCAGAGTATCAAAATAAATGCTTGTTATTTGAGTATAATAAAATAACAATTTTATCTCTAACCATAAAAATCTATGTTCTATGAGAATTCACAATCCTAAGGTATCAAATGAAGTTGTGAAATCTTCCAATTTCTTATCGTTTGGCTATTTTTAGTGTAAAATTAAACTGTTCTGTGTATTACTAATTTGGAACTAAGACTGCTCAATCTCAACACAGCACAAACATCCAAGAGATTATTTTATGGAATAATTTCTCATTCTGTCTCTGACTCTGTCTCTGTCTCTGTCTCTGTCTCTGTCTCTGTCTCTGTCTCTGTCTCTCTGTGTGTGTGTGTGTGTGTGTGTGTGTGTATGTTTGTCTTTCTGTCTCTGTCTCTCTCTGTGTGTCTGTCTGTCTCTGTCTCTGTCTCTCTCTCTCTCTGTGTGTGTGTGTGTGTGTGTGTGTGTGTGTGTGTGTTTGTGTGTGTGTCTTTCTCTCTCTAGATTGGCCTGTTTGGAAGGTTTTGTAGACACTAGGTACCACACAAGAACTGAATCACAGTTGCTAAGGTGCTCAGAGCTGATGCTTGTCATCCTCCAGCCTCAATGCTTTAATAGCTGCCTTATAGGAATACACCTCCAGCAAAATCTTGCTGGCATATGCAATAGCTGTCTCATGTGAGACTATACCAGTGCCTGGCAAATGCAGAAGTGGATGCTCACAGTCAGCTATTGGATGGAACACAGGGCCCCCAATGGAGGAGCTAGAGAAAGTACCCAAGGAGCTGAAGCGGTCTGCAACCCTATAGGTGGAACAACAATATGAACTAATCAGACCCCCCAAGCTCGTGTCTCTAGCTGCATATGGAGCAGAAGGTGGCCTAGTCAGCCATCACTGGGAAGAGAGGCCCTTTGGTCTTACAAACTTTATATGCCCCAGTACAGGGGAATGCCAGTGCCAAGAAGTGGGAGTGGGTGGGTAGGGGAGCAGAGCCGGGGAGGGGGATAGGGGACTTTTGGGATAGCATTTGAAATGTAAATGAAGAAAATATCTAATAAAAATTTGAAAAAAAAGGAATGAACCTCCAAGACTGAGCCCAGATATTACCTTGTAAAATGGAGGTTCAGATGAGAAGAAATTAGACTCCTCTAGAAAGTTTCTATGAGTTCATTAAGCATGCATAGTTGTCAACTATTAAGCAATTTGTTTATCTATTCAACAACCTTATGAGCCAAGTAGTATGCTAAAGAACTTAAGGATATAAAACTAACTCTTGCTCAGACTACATTGTTAACCATCACACATTGTATCATGGAATTAAGCACTAACTACTGTCATATATAGAGAAACATGAAAAGAGAAAAGAAGTGTGCAGGCTCTGATGTAGCTATTTAGGAGAATTATATGTGTATGAGAATAAGACATAAATTGGAACATCACAAACTGTGCGCAAATATTAACTTTCAAGACAGATTACTTAAATGGAAAGGTCAGTGACACTTCAGAGAACACAGGCTAGTGGAGTTGTGTGTGCACTTTTGCACTTAGAGATCAGGTTTCATGGAGAAACAGGCATATAGGTTCAGGGAGCTGTAGAAAAAAAAAGGCCCAAGAGTGAAAAAATATGACATAAGTCTAGACAATCATGGAACCATTTGGCTAGAGTAAGGAACCTAACATTCACCATTAGCGCGTTTGTTTCTAAATAAAACAACACTAAACTGTGGAAAGATACCAAGGAGAGAGGTTTCTGTGATGAAGCTTCTGAAATGTTTAAGAAGTATGACATGGTAGATTATAGGGAGGCTTGAAAAGAGTACTGACTTGAAAAATATTTGTAAAATGAATTAGTGTGAAGAGGATAAAGAAGAGAAAGGCCTTCCACAGCAGAAAGAGGAAGTTGAAAAGGCCAACAAATTTCGAGTGGGCTGTACTTAGCTATAAGAGTAGAAAAGAATGCTGCAGAGAGTAAGAATGAATTTCCTCCAGGGACAAAAGCCATGTCAGCTTGGTTGATGGCAGGAAGACACCCTGAACCTTGTACACTTCAACCAATACTAAACCTGCTCTGTGGGAAGCAACATTCAATTGGGGGTGGAGGTAGGGTGAGTATATGTGTATGTGTGTGTTTGTGTATAAAACAATAATAATTGAAGATGAGATCATGAAGTTAAGAAGGAATCGATGGGACATGAGAGAAATTGGGAAGAAGAGAGGCAGGGTAGAAATGATGTAAATATAATACTTGTGGTGGTTTGTATATCCTTAGACCAGGGAGTGGCGCCATCTGGAGGTGTGGCCTTGTTGGAATAGGTGTGACTGGGTTGGAATGGGTGTGTCACTGTGGGTGTGGGCATAAGATCCTCATCCTAGTTGCCTGGAAGTCAGTCTTCCACTAGCAGCCTTTGGATGAAGACATAGAACTCTCAGCTCCTCCTGTGCCATGCCTGCCTGGATACTGCCATGCTCTCTCTTTGATGATAATGGACTGAACCTCTGAACCTGTAAGCCAGCCCCAATTAAATGTTGTTTTTCATAAGACTTGCCTTGGTCATGGTGTCTGTTCACAGCAGTAAAACCCTAACTAAGACAATACTCATGTATGAAATTCTCAAAAACTAAAAATAAATAAATTAAATAAAAGTAATATTGCACAACATTTTTGGGAAGTGAAAAGGTATAGTAACCAGTTGGAAATTCTGTCTGCTGCACATGGAAAGCTCGTCCTAATGTTCTCGCTATCATTCCCATGTTAATGCTGTTGGTAGCAATGTATGAAGGAAGGATGAAGGGAGGCTGATTAATTGATGGCTCATAAGTCCATTTTTTAGGAATGTTTTTCAGGACAACCAATACCAGAGCATCATCCCTTCACCTTATTCTCCTCTCCATGCTGATCATGTTCTCCTACTGTATTCCTCCTGTCCTACAAACAGCTCTGATTAGAGAATGCTGTTCAGAGTTCTCCAGAAGTAGATCCAGCTGGGCTGTGGACAGCAAACCAAAAACAAAGAAATGTGTGATAATCCCAGTAAGGAGTTAAAGGACCAAAGGTTCTAGAGTATGTTGTTGTAAGACAATCTAAGCTGGATAATAAATTAAGGAAATAAACAGCTAAAAACAAACAAAAGTCATCAGATCAATGACATCAAAAGAAAAGGTCATATGAGGCCCTGAAAAAGTCAATAAATTTGTATGACTTTAATTAACTTCATTGTATTAATTTATCTGTTGCCAGAGTATGTGTAATTTGTCAAATTTTCTTCATTATTTCATTTTATTGAAAATTTTCAAGATTATAATTTCTTCTTTCCCTTTCCCCCCTCTAAATGCTCTGTATGTCATTCCTCACTCTCCTTCAAATTCATGACCTGTTTGTACTGATTGTTACTGCATGCATGAGTGTGTGTTCCTAAACATAACCTCTTCAGTCCATTTTCTCTATTTTTAACCATTTCTTTGCTTCTTTCTCTTAACACTTGGTGTAATTCCTTATTTGAAATAGCTTTCTGTCACTTCCCTCCTGTTCCCACTTCAAGACTTTAGCCTTGAACTAAGCTGCCATTTCTATTTTTGTGTTTACTCCCCCTTTGCATTATACTTTCTCTTGCAAATAATTCCTTCCACATAGACTGATCAAAACTACAGCAGAGTCTTTCAGTGGTAATATGGGTGGGTGCCAGAATGTCAAAGGTAAGGTTAGGGTTTGCTTAGCAGTGTGATGTCTTCCATTTTTTTGTAGTCTCAAATCCATACATTAGAGGACAAACTTTATTTCTTTTCTTGGTGTCATAGTTAGGGTTTCCATTGCTGTGAAGAGACACCATGACCAAGGCAACTCTTACAAATGACAGCATTTAATTGTGGCTAGTTTGCATGTTCAGTTCATTATTATCAAGGCAAGAAGAATGGCAGCTTCCAGGCAGACATGGTGCTAGAGAAGAAGCTGAGATTTCTACATCTTGATCCAAGTGCAAACAGAAGACTGGCTCTTCTAGGCAGCTAGAAGGAGGGTCTCAAGGCCCAACCCCACAGTGACACACTTCCTCCAATAAGGTCACACCTCCTAATAGCACCACTCCCTGGGCCATGCACATTCAACCCACTACACTTGGAAAATATTTCAAGTTCATGATATTTAATGATATCCATGGATAATGCCTAAAAGACAGTAAAGACATCCATCCATGCTAGAGACAATTAGTCATTAAAGTTAAAAATATGAAAAATATGTCTGAAAAATACAAGAAAGCACAGAAGGCTAGGAGAAGATTTTAGCGTCCTTGGTAGACTCAGGGAAAGTAGTACCTGTTAATCCTTTCCCTGGATCCTGCAATTTGTGCAGAATTTAGGGGGTGTATTTGTTCTAGACTCTCCCACTTTTAGAATCAGTTTGCCCAGCAACATGACACACATGTTCCCAGTTACCATAATAAACTACATATGCAATGTTAACTACATCATTTCAGAGCTCCATTTGCAGATTCTTCATTTTGTTCAACTCCTACTCCCCACCCCATAGGAGACAGGCTGTTAATCCCTGTCCTCTGTGGGAAGCTTATGCTATGGCTGGCAAAATGTAAGGGGAAAAAAAGGCTTTGTATTCCAGTTGCCATGTTAGCTATGACACACACATACATGTACATTTCATCTCAAGTGTTGTTCTTTAACTCATTTTGGAATTCATAATACATCATTTCAGCATCATCTTAGTGAAGCTCAAAAGCAGATTTTCCTGGATGAACAAGTCACCCCCTTTACATTGGAATTTGTAGCTATAGTGAATAGAAACATCTAAATTTATATTCTATAGTCTGATTCTTAAACATTGGGTAAGGCTTCGTAAAATCATAGGCATGGAACTTGTCACAAAACAAACAATGTATATAATATTAATGAGTAAAGTAGCCATAAACGCTTATCATGTTTTCTTTGTTCTTAGAGGATTCAACAATATTCAATCGTGATTCGGAAACCTTGGGAAATAAATGGTCACTTATTTTAAAACTTCAAATGTAACCATAGAAGACACATAAGGAAAGCTTTTTGTTTTAAAAGTTATAATAAGCAATATGTGAAAGGACAGAGAGAGCTTTTAAAAAACTCACAGGGCCCCTAATGAAGGAGTTAGAGAAAGTATCCAAGGAGCTGAAGGGGTCTGTAACCCTATAGGAAGAACAACAATATGAATTAACCAGTATCCCCTAGAGCTGTGTCTCTAGCTGCATTATGTATCAGAGGATGGCCTAGTCGGCCATCATTGGGAGGAGAGGCCCTTGGTCTTTCCAGGGCCAGAAAGCAGGATGGGTGGGTTGGGGAGCAGGGCAGGGGGAGGGTATGGGGGTTCTCGGGATAGCATTTGAAATGTAAATGAAGAAAACATCTTTTAAAAAACCTCTTAAATAGAAGCAAATATTAAATCCTAACTTCTCCAAATAAAAGCTAAAATTATGGTCATGAAAGGGTTTTAACATCTAAGAGAGAGGACTAAAATGTATTTGAAGCCTTATGCTTATTTTCAGAATGTGATTCATTTTCATACAAATAAGAAAGGTGACAGGAATGTTTGTCCAGGCGTTGCAGTCGCTTTTGTCAGACAGCTCTCTGCTTTCAGTGTACACAGCGCCGCACTTCCAATATCTGATCAAGACCAGAAAGAGATGTCTACAGCAGAGCTGTGAATACTGCCCCTGTGGAAAGGCTATGTGGAGATTGACAAGATTCTCTCCTGCACTGTACACCTCATCTCTATCATCCCCATCTATCACTCTGCATTTCATATCAAATTGATGTTGACACATTACACTTGAATAAAACAGTGGTAGAACATGCATGCTCATTTACACTTGGATATTAATTGTTACACGTTTATGCACTAAATAAATGTACATAATTGGTAAAATGCATGGGAATTAGGGCAAATTAACCAAATGTGAATCAAGAAAAGAAAAGAACAGGACAGGACAGGACAGGACAAGAAAGGAAAGAAAAGAAAAGAAAAGAGAAGAGAAGAGAAGAGAAGAGAAGAGAAGAGAAGAGAAGAGAAGAGAAAAGAAAAGAAAGAAAAGAAAAATAAAAAGAAAACATTTCCCTGTCTTATTCATTGCTTTATATCAACCTGTATAATAAAATGTATGCATGTATATATAGTATAAGATCATTTTCGTCTGTGTGTAATATCTAATCATTCAATGAAGCACAGTAAAGTTTTATTAAGCTTAGACTGAAATTCAGTCAACATGATTTGTACTCATAAGTGAAAGAAAGATTTCCTCAGCTAAACATCATCTATATTGAGAGGTTCAGGAAACGTCATGTCTAAAACAGCCAAGAGTCCCTTGTGGGTAAGGGAGTTTAAATTACTAGGAAATCCATGGGGGTGGGAGAGAGAGAGAGAGAGAGAGAGAGAGAGAGAGAGAGAGAGAGAGCAAGCCTATCATCAAGTCACATTCCTTTCCATGGCTCACTTTTGAAATAGCTATGTCACCATAGACACTTCATCTTGTTAGTCAAAATCCTCTTTCCCGAAAGAATTTAGTTTTCAAAAAATAGGGAGGAGTGGTTCCACTGGGTACAAATTTCCCAGTACTGCCAAATCATACCAGAAATATGTCATACAACTTAAGCAATTTAGGTTGCTATTAGCGTACAAGTGATTGAAAAGCTCTTCAGGACACATTACATTACCTACAGCCAATAACTGTTCACAAAGCAATAATAGTAAGCCAAATAATTATAGAAGAGAAAATTTTGTCATGAAAACTTTTGTAAAAGACGGGATTTTGTGTATTATGCATACAACAACTTAAGGCAAAGAGCAACAACACCTCACACAGCAGAATGTCTGGGAGACCAGGTTTTGTTCTTTTGTGATATCTATTTATCTATTCATCATGAAATGTTGGAGATTAAATATCCAACAGAATAACGCATTCATCTTTCTGCCTTTGTTCTTAAGAAGATCTTAAAAATTTGCTAAAAAGAGTTTGTTTAATTTACCCCAACAGAGAAGAGAGAAATAATACAACATATTTGAGGAAAATTTTTAAACAAGTAAAAACTTCTCTAACTTCAAACTTTTATAAGAAAAAATAAGGGTTTTGTGCCCATGTACATGTTAGGGTTGTCAGGACAATATATATTAGGAGTGATCTCTTTGGTTGACAGGTATTTGATTTTTATGGTACAAGAAAAAGTCTCTAGAGAAGTCTCTAAAGGAGATGCTTGGGGTATCTAGTGGTAAAATCCTGCTGTGCTGGAAAGAAATGCCTACCCCAAACAGAGCAAAAGAAAGAAACTGTGTGGCAAGAGGGAGAACACGGGGGCCATGGCCCAGAGACTGTGTACAGGTCAGTCTCATTTTGCAAGAAGCTTTGGAAACTTGACCTAGAGAAATTAATAAACAAGCCCAATTCTAAAACTTGAATGGCAGCCTAAACCAGGGTTGTAAGAAGAACGGAGTTCACAGCTTTCTCGTCATGAGGCTCTATAGACTTCACAGACCCCCGAGGCTATGAGGAGAGGGCTGAGATAAGGGGATACCAGAAGGAGCTGCAAAAGGGATTGGAAGGAAGTCAATAATTATGTTCCCTATTCACTTGTGTTTTCGACATTAAAATCAATCAGCAAACACATATAGCCGCTGACTTCAGCGTGGAGCATGCCTCTGTAGCTTACTAGCTTTGTCATTTTGACAAATTAGTTAAATTCTCTGATCCTTGGTTCTCATATATGGAATAAACACACACACTAAGTGAAACCTTGGTAAAAACAAACATTCGCAGTAGGATCACATTCTTACTGATGAGCTGCCAATCTTCACGCAACCTCTGCTCTCAAAAGAAAGGTGGGCGGGGCACACGGGGGTTCCTTTCCCTTGTGTTGAGATCCTGTGGAACATTCTCAGGTCATTATGTTGTCGCTCATTCGTAATGTGTGCCTCAACATCTTACAGTTTGTGAATTTCACTTACACAACAGACCAGCTACAAATTTTCCCTAATTTTGTAAAAACCCAAGTCTGAGCTTTGAGGTTACATTTTCTGGATGAATTCACAGGGCTCTGCAGATGTGTTAGACAGTGTTTTTGAGATCGGTAGCAAGGCCCATATAGTTGTGTTGTGTAAGGCCTTTCTTTGCAATTGCAAGGGGTAGTTGGCGTGTGTGTGTGTGTGTGTGTGTGTGTGTGTGTGTGTGTGTGTGTGTGTGTCAAGAAAACCCATGTACATTTTTGCATGAAATGAAACATGAAAGCAAATGTTTATTTGGAACGAAATGTGCTATGCATTTTTAATGAGACATTTAGAAGCAGACACTGGGAAAGGCCCTTTTAAATGAACATCCTAAATAAACTTCATCAACTTCAGGGTTTCTCTACCTGTGAGGCAGGGTGGGTATAAAGAAATACTTAATACCTGGTATTAGAAACATATGTCTAATAAATGGTAGAAATATTACTATTTTCAAAACAGTGAATAATAATATTATCCAGCATGTGTCAAGTTCTATAACACTGGAGACCTTGAGAGATTTGGGAGAGTGAAGTGATGGGTAGTTATCCAGTATCCTGATGTCTTTCTGAGAACGCCGTACCCCACTACCCAGAAGGCATGGCGAATGGATATCATGTACTAACGTTTCCAGTGAGAAAAGCGGCTCCGTGCCAGCCACGCTGGATAGGAGAACCAACCTTGAGATATAAAGAGGTGCACTCCACTCATGTTCTAAGGTGAAGAAAAAAACAACTGGAAAGTAGGGTTGTTTGCTAGGAACAACATCCACAGACATAATTACAGTAGCAATGTAACCAATATCCAAAGGTATACAGGCAGATAAATGATAGTTCATTAAATATTCACAGAGGTGGGTAATTATTCTTGTCCAGAAACTTTAAAACGGGCTTATAGAAATACGTGAGTCAACTCTAGGCACAAGAAGCTTAAGCACAATGAAGTCTGAGTGAACAGATGTAGGCGGGGTAGCCCTGAGGACTGACAGCAGATGAAACCATGGGAGTATTGCTTTGGACTTGAACTTCCTGCCATGCTAAAGGGTTTGGCCTGAAGTGCATGGTGAGCTTAATGCAACAGCAGTTTGTTGTTGTTGTTGTTGTTGTTTTGGGTTGTTTTTTTTTGTTTTGTTTTGTTTTTGTTTTTTGTTTTTAAGTTTTATCATAGCTTCAGCAAAGTTGTCCAATGATCTCTGCTGAAGGCACGGTAGAGGAAAGAGCCCTAGTGAATGAGGCTGCAGGCACTCCACACCGCACAGCTCCAAGGGGGTGCCATCCATAGAGTAGAAACCAAGGAGCCTTGTGTTCTGGACTGGGAAGGAGATTATCCTAGAGGAGGGACATGGGATCTTAACCAAATTAATAGAAAGAACAGATTCCTGAAAGAGGATCAAGCCCAGCCATTCTCTTCGGCTTCTCTGACAGTTGTTACTGCCTGAAAGGGAAAAAAAAATGATGTTGAAGTCACACGAAAATGGTAGGGGATTAATTCTTAAAGATCACAGGAAAAGAATATTTTTCCTTGGGATTTCATGTTAGCCCTAGTTTTAGACAAAAAAAAAAAAAAAAATAGCTAGAAAGGTTGGCACCTCTCACATTGAATGATAAAGGGTGACCCTTTTCATAGTTTTTAATTTTTAAAATAGATCAAAATAAAGACTGCTTTTTCCTTTCCTTTACATGGGATTTTTAAGGAAAATCTTGCACTAGTTTTATCTACTATAAAGTCACTGAGTTCATGTTCATGTTATCCCTTAAGGTCCAAATAAATTCCCAGGTATAACAGAACACTGAGGCCCAGAAGGCAATGCCAGGTGTCTCAGACACCGGCTGGGTGTGAGATCCAGTTGTGACCTCCTAAGTACAGAGCAGAATTCCCATACTTTGCATCTCTCTCAGCTCAGTCCTCACCTTGCCTGAACTTGGGCACTAACAAAGCGCCACAGACGTCATCCAGCACAAGCTTCAATGTTTGTGCGACATTTATATCGAAATGGAGCTTACTTGTCTTCAACCATATCACTCCGATCCAAAAAAAAAAAAAAAGACTAATCTGCTTATCTGTAAATCCCCCAACAAGTTCATGGTTCACGTTCCGTCATTTCTGCCTTATCAGATTAATTATGAACAACCTGAAAAAGACGGCAACTGCTTGTGAATATCAGTCTTCTCACCTCCCCTCTGGTCCTCTCCTGCAGCCTTTTATATCTCTGCCATCATGCCTCCTTGGTATTTAAAAGACCACACACACACACACACACACACACACACACACACACACACACACACACAAAATGCTTTTCTTCTTCTTTTGGAATCTCCTACCAGCTTTTTAGAGACACAGACTCCCAGGTTTTTGCCCCCAGATCGCCTGAGTCCTAGCCAGTAGCCATACATCCCAGAGCAAGCCTGTGCTAAAAAAACGCCTCAAAAGCTCAGTTCAAATCTGCTTCATGGTAAACGAAGGAAGCCGCATAGGTGCTGGGCAGACTAAACAAAACCACAGTAAATACGCATGGTGCAGTACACCAAATGGAGTGCCCACGTTTTCCAAACAGGAGCACCTCAGCAAAAGAACCTAAATAAAAGGAAGAGACTATGACACTCAGAAAAGACAAGACTGCAAAGGTGATGGTTAGCCATGGCCTCTAACTAGACGCTTTTCAGTTTCCAAACTTGCAGTCTGATCCCAATTATTCACCTCCTAAAGACTGCCCACAAAACACAGAGAATTGAGGCTTTCCCCCTATTTGCATAAGAAAATACATCTCATTGAGGAAAAAAAAACACACCCCTCACCATATTTTAGGACGATTACAGCCAATCTCAGATAGTTAAAGTAATTTAGCATTCATCCTGGTACCTTACACCCCACCTGAGGCGTGCTGAGCTCCTTGGAAATGGGCCACCTATTGTTCCTCACTGCTTAATTATTATATTAACATAGTGAAGCTGCCTCTGAATTAGCTCTTCACTGTGAGTGTGCTCGTTCTATAGAAAAGCCCTTTGGTGATATGTGATGGAGGTAATTTTTCTTGTCAGCTTACTTCAAACATCCAATAAGTATAAATCCAACACTATTTGAGTTTTGCCAACATTTTGCTTCTATTTCGTTGCTTTGTTTGCATAGCATCTCTACCCCCACGTATCAAAGCTTCATTGCTGAGTCTGAATGCAAAGCAGGCTACCACTTTTCTCAGAATCCACAGTGCTGTTTTGCAGCTCTGGCTCCTGGGACTCAGGGCACCTTTGTCCATAGTAGGCAGACTCTGGCCTGCCTGGGAACACAGCATGAGAGCACATAGTGAACTTTGGCCCACTTGGCAGAGCTTCGCACATTGGCTAATTGAAAACTGGTGGACATTCATATCCATACACATAAGCAAGTTGAATAAAAGCTTTTCTTTTAAAGCATTACATGAACAGAACTGGCAACCTCAAATTTTACCTGTTCTGTAACTTTCACCTGTGAGGCTACCGCAAAAAACAATCATGGTCAGAAGAAAATAAATGGAACTTTCTTGGGCATTGCAAGTTAACATTCGGTTCTTCTCCAGTGAGTCGTTAAGAATCAAGGCCTGCCTGTTTCTAATTACTTTAACCATATCCCTATACTGTGTCTACCTCTTCAAAACTAGCACATGGCAAATAGCAAATGAAATAGCAAATGCTGGTTTTATCCAAGTTACATGCATGAACCCTTGATTGCCTAAGACTGGGAGAACGGTACTTTTGCACAGGTTTTGAGTTTAGCTGGGCACACCCACTAGCATGCCACAGAGAGCTAGTACCTATTTCCACCCCTCGAAGCCGCATGCTCTCTGTTCTGCTTCTGGATGCACACATTTCTTTTATCTATATCTGCTATGAGAACAAGAGAAAATATGGCCAAAACCTTTCTTCATCTCCTGGAGCTGTGCATAGGTGAGGGTCTGTCTGCTGACTTCCCTGCCTGTGCTCGCCACACTTCTAGAAAGTTAACCTCCCTTACGAACAGTAATTTCTTTTTCTAGAAATGTCTCTGTGGGAAAAAAAAGTCTCATAAATGAAATAAAATCCCAAGAAAACAACTTCTGTAGATTTTCTTTTCCCTTTTTCAATACTATAAACCTAGCCCTGTGCCTCACTTCTATGAGACAGCTCTGAAGATGCAGTACCATTTTTATAAAGAAGGGCTGCTGTCAACTTCAATACAGTGACTGCTGCAAAGCCAGATCTCACAGCAGGAAAACAGAAGACAAATGAGTAGTGGCTACAGAACCACACACATAACCTCAGTTTAATCTTGAGCATTCAACCCTCAGTGTGAGCAGCTGATAGACTCAGAATAGGTCAGTTCCAACCAAGTTCAAGTAGTGGTAGCTACCGATATGGTGGTAGAGTTCAGTGGTTACAAGCACTGGCTTGAAATTCAGACAAGCCTGTGGTCCCTGGGTTGGTTATCTTGTCTGACACTGAGAATAAAATACAGATGGGGGTTGGGGGGAGACTAACAGCAGAGTCCTGGAACAGGAAATACCAATGAAGGGCAATGTAGGAGGTAGCATAGAGAACATCAGCAGGAGGGTTCAACATCACCTTCATCATCAAACTTCAAGGGTCAGTTCTCATTCTTTTTTCTAATTTCATAGCAATTTAATAATTTAGCACCTACACTATGCTAAGTACTACAGTCTCTAGATTCCTGCTACCTGGCTGGACAGGAAGGCACTAAACTACATTGGATAAAAAACAACTGCAAAAGGACTCTGAACTTTACAACAAGAATAGGACCAAAGCTATTTGAGTGAAGGTCTAAGGCCCACTTTGGAAGTGGTCGTTCAAATAGATACAGCTTACTCAGTGAAGAAGGGCATAAGCATAAGATTCTAAGCATACGAGCAAACAGTCTTAATTTGACAACATCTGAAAATTACATATTATCGTGTTATGTTCAGAACTGAGAGAGAGAGAGAAAGAGAGAGAAAGAGAGAAAGAAGAGAGGGGCAGGGAAGAGAGGAAATAGATAAAGATGGCTGAAGACTCTCATGAAATGCAAAGGGATTTTTGATTCTATTTTGAAGTGAAAAATACTGGATTAGAATAAAACAAACTTGATAAAATAATGTTTTAAAGAATTGTTTTTTGAATATCTCTAATATTAGACTGCTTCTTTTTTCATTGCTTATGTATTAATAGTATTCAGCCATCATGTATCTAAAGGTCATGTATCTTCCAATCAATCACATGATTTCTTTTCTCAGTATTGAACCAACCAGGATAGGAACCAAGTGCAGCCAAATTTTAATGAATCCTACATCATAAACTGTGTTGTTTTTCTGCAGGTGTGTGACTCACTCATACACTTGTCTATATCAGCATGAACCATATATATAAACACATTTGCATGTGTATATGTCATCTGGAGCTTCTAGATGCATGTGCAGAAGTGATACAATGTAAGAGGTGCATGCCTGTGTATATCTAGAAGCTCCCACGTGACACCCATAAGGACAGAGAATGGAAACAGAGCATGTGCCTGCAAGTGTACTACCAATGCCAGATGACTATCTCTTCCTAAAGGTGTCTCAAATTCCCACTGGGCATTACGTAGTATTAACCCCTTAGCAACTATTCTGATTTCTCCACCAAAAGTCCTCAGTAACCCTTTGTGGATCTATTCCCCTTTCTTTCATGCAGTAGGAATAGATCCTTGTTCTAAGTCCTCTGAAGAACCTCAGCCTCATGCATTTTTAATTGCAGCCCACAACAACAGAAACATAGGTTTCTTATGTTTGCCAAACCTGCGCAAGTTTGGTTAAAAGCATATGCTTTGAAACTTCACTACCACCTAACCGAGAACTGGGTTCCTTATGCAATCATCAAGACATAACCCACAGAGAGTCATGTGCACTAGAAGTACTTAGAAAATCTTTCCCTTCACTTAATTTATTTGCATTATTGTGATTTAACCATAGTCATTGGCAAGTACATGATGGCAGGTACTTTTTCTCATAATTAGAGTCCCAAGAAAATTTACTTGTAACATGTTTAAAAAGCAATGGAAGATTTATTAAATTCTATTAGAATTCTGGGCATGCATTGTACTAGACATTGAATGCTGTATAACAAATTACGTCAAAACTCAGAGGCTCCAATCCACAAGTACTTGTCTCAGTTTCTGAAGCTCTGAGATGTGACAGAGATGAAACTGATGCTTCCCATTAGTCTTTGATGAGAACTGTTGTCAGGACTACAGCCATCTGAATTTGTGACCAGGGACAACCAGTATGGTGCTGCTGCTTCTTCACTCTCCTATCTTCTCAAAGAAGCCTGGAATGTTCTGTGCCATGGTTATAGGCATCACTTCCATTCTATGTTATGTATCCTTCTCCTTACCACTTTCATGGCAAAGGAAATTACGACCCCCAGAGTGAGTGATTCATGTAAGAAAAGACAAGAAGAAGAAAAAGAGGAAGAGGAAGAGAAGGAGGAGGAAGAGAGGAGGAGGGGAGGAGGAGGAGAGGGAGAAAGAGGAAGAAGACGAGGAGGAAGAAGAGGGGGAGGAGAAGGAGGAAGAGAGATCAATGCAGAAATGTCAGCATTCTTTATAAGCAAATGCCACCACTTCTGTGCTATGTCACTGAAAAGATGGGAGGTCAATAATGTCTTGGTATTCTTCATATTTATACAGTGTAAGATTTCTGAGTACTGTAGTGGTGATTAATAAATTACTTCTTGGATATTATTTAACATATAAAAATATATTGTTATGTGATAAATTGTTTTATGATCCATTTTACCAAAATGTAATGAGAAAAGAAGACTGATTTGTTTTACTCTCTCTCTCTCTCTCTCTGTGTGTGTGTGTGTGTGTGTGTGTGTGTGTGTGTGTTCATGATGTGTTGGTAGGGGACTCATATGCCACATCAGGCAAGTGAAAGTCAGAGGGAAACCTTGTGGAACTGGTTCCTTTCAGTAATGGGGTTTCCATAAGTCAAGTTCTTGCTCCCAAGCTTATATAGAAACGTTATGTGATGAGACATATCTCTAGACAAGTAGACAAATGTTTTCATCTCACCAAAGGAAACTTATTTTGAGTTAATTTGAAAGGTTATAGATGAATTATTTTTAGAGTAAGTTGAACATTGACAGGAATGTCCTCGGCTGCACTGTCCAAGACATGGCTAAAAGCAACAGGAGGAGGATGCCTGCCGCATCCAACACAGCAAGATCCTGAACAGACTAGCGAGGCAAGGGAATGGATAAGTCAAACCATCACTATTAATAAATGGCATGGTACTATCCATTAGAGATTCTAAAAATTCTACCATTTTTTCTAGGAATAATAAAAAAAAATCAGTTGTGGCAAGATGGACAATCAACTTGCATAAACCAATAGCTTTTCTATACACCAACAACAAATGTACATAGAAAGAAATCATGGACGCATAATTTTCCATTCACAATAGTCTAGAAAGAAATAAAATATCTAGAAATAAACTTAACCAAAGGAGTGAAGGACAGCTACAGTCAAAATTTGAATTCATTAAAGAAAAAGACAGAGAAAGGCACTCGAAAATGGAATGGAATTCCATGCTCATAAATTGGCAGGATTCAATTTGGAAAATCATCACTTTACCAAAAGCTACCTACAGATTCAATCTAATCCCAATCAAAATCCCCATCTCATTATTTACAGAAATAGAAAAAAAATCTATCCTAAAAATCATACAGACCCACAAAGATCACAGGTAACCTAAATAATCCTTAACAAAATAATAATTCTAGGAGGGGGGGAGGTATGATTCCAGATGTTAAGATACATTATAGAGTCATAGTAATAGAAACAATACGTACTGGCACAAAACCAGAGATGTAAACCAGTAGGACAGAACTGAAAAGCCAAACAAGCACACACAGTTTCAGATACTTAATATTTGACAGAGATGACAAAACAGAACTTGAAGGGAAGAAGTATGTTGAACAAATCCATGTCCATGTGCAGAAACGTAAAACTAGCCTCCTATCTATCATCTGCACAAATTAAAGATACAAACTTGAAACCTGAAGCACTGAAACTGCTAGAAGGTGACAAAGGCTATACCCTTCATTTTATAGATGTAGGAAAAGGCTTTCCAACTAGTACTCTGCTTGGCCAAGAATTAAGGCTAAAAATCAAGACTTGGGACTTCATAAAACTAAGTAGCTTCTGCATAGCTAAAGAAAAAAATCAACCAGATGAAGAGAAAGCCCACAGAATGAAAGTCATTACCAGCTCTACACATGACAAAGGATAAATAGCCAATATGCATAACCCACAGCTTACCATGTAGTCAAAGATGAGGATTCTCTAGGCAGGAGAGCCTCATTCTGAAGCCTGAACTGGTCTAGAACTCACTGAAATACCCATGTGCTGAAATTAAAATTGCATGCCACTTTGAAGGAGAGCATTAAAGGAAGGGCGTGGGGGACAACTAAGAAACAGCTCTTAGAAGGTTCATCATCCTTAGAATTAGGGAAATGAAAAGGAAAATAACTTGGAGATTTCATCATGCCTCCACCATAATGGCAAAGATCAACAAAACAATACAAAGGTATGAGAAAAAGGAAAGCCTCCTGCACTAGGTGGGATGGCAAACGGGTGCAGCCACTGGGAAAATCATTGTGGAGAAATCTTAAAAGACTAAAAATAAATCTATCACAGAACCCACTTATACCACTCCTTGGCATATACCCAAAGGACTCGACATTCTATCTCATTATTGTTCTAGTCACTGTAGCTAGGACATGAAAGGACCTCAAAATTCCTTCAACTACCAGATGGATAATTTATATACTACTGAATATGATCCAACTCTGAAGGAGATTATGTCATAAATTCTGCAGGTAAATGGGTGAAACTAGAAAAAAATCATATTGAGTAAGACAAACCAGACCTGAAAGACAAACATAAGTATGTTCTCTTTCATCTGAGGCTCCTACCTCCAAATCTTCAAATATTTGTAAATATCCTTAAGTAAGTGCAGAAACCAGGAAAGTAAGGACAATTGCAAATTCCTCTTTATAACTCTATGAAGAATTGAGTTGGAATTTTGATAGGGATTGCTTTGAATCTGTAGATTGCTTTTGGCAAGATGGTCATATTTACTATATTAATCCTGCCAATCCATGAGCATGAGAGATCTTTTCATCTTCTGAGATCTTCTTCAACTACTTTCTTCAGAGACTTGAAGTTCTTGTCATACAGATCTTTCACTTGCTTGGTTAGAGCCACACCAAGGTATTTTATATTATTTGTGACTATTGTGAAGGCTGTCCTTTCCCTAATTTCTTTCTCAGCCTGTTTATCCTTTGAGTAGAGGAAGGCTACTGATTTGTTTGACTTAATTTTACATCCAGTCACTTTGCTGAAGTTGTTTATCAGGTTTAGGAATTCTCTGATGGAATTTTAGGATCACTCAACTGTACTATCATATCATCTGCAAATTGTGATATTTTGACTTCTTTCTTTCCAATTTGTATTCCTTTGTCCTCCTTTTGTTGTCTAATTGCTCTGGCTAGGACTTTGAATACTATATTGAATAGGTAGGGAGAGAGTGAACAGTCTTGTCTAGTCCCTAAATTTAGTGGGATAGCTTCAAGTTTCTCTCCATTTAGTTTAGAAGCACATACTGACAGGAGACTGATATAGCTGTCTCCTGAGAGGCTCTACCAGAGCCTGACATATACAAAGGTGGATGCTCACAGCCAACCATTGAACTGATCATGGGGTCTCCAATGGAGGAGTTAGAGAAAAGGACTGAAGGAGCTGAAGGGGTTTGCAACCCCATAGGAAGAACAGCAATATCAACCAACCAGAGCTCCTAGACTCTAAACCACAACCAAGAAATACATATGGAGGGACCCATGGCTCCAGCCATATATGTAGCACAGGATGGCCTTCTTGTACATAAATGGGAGAAGAGACCCTTGCGCCTATGAAGGTTCAATGCCCCAGTATAGGGGACTGCGATGACAGGGAGGCAGGAATGGGTGGGTGGGAGAGTGGGTGTACATCCTCATAGAAGCAGGAGGGAGGATGAGATGGGGGCTTCTGGGAGGGAAACCGAAAAAGGGGATAACATTTGAAATGCAAATAAATAAAATATCCAATTAAAAAAAAAAGAATATTTTTTTTAAAAAGGACAGTTACCTGGCCTGAGTAGAGAGCGAAGGGGAAAGTGGAGTACTGTGACCTCATCTGAGAAACGGGAAAGAAGAGGGAAATAAATGTAGAAGAAGGAGGATAAAATAACAGTAAGAATGTCTCCAAAAGTCATTAGGAAAATAAATAACTTCTACCTACAAAAACTATATTATAAGTAAGTCTGTGTGCAAGTATACAGTTATAGTTTAAATGAAAAGTTCCCATCTAGGCTGGCAATGCTCTCTCCAAGAGCCAAGGACCACCTAAGAAAAACCTGACACCAAGTATGAGAAGTTATTTTGAGATATTAGCCTGAGTTTTCCAAGATACTCCCAAAATATGACAGACTACAATTATTGTCCTTGCTTACCACCCACCCTGCCAAAAGCAGAAGGTAAATCTATACACTTAAGTCACCATATACTTCAAACACGGAAACAAAAGTTCCTTGAGCTGGAACTGACCCAAATACTCCTCTCTGAAGACTAATTTCATGTTTCCAGATAGCACCATTCAAATATCCAAAGGAGAAAAGGTAACAAAACTGTATTGGTACAAAGACAGACAAATTGATCAATGGACTAGAACTAAAGACCCAGAAATAAGACGACACACTTGTCAGGCAGTGGGGACACATGCCTTTAATCCCAGAACTTGGGAGGTCTACAGAGTGAGTTCCAGGACAGCCAGTGATACACAAAGTAACCCTATCTCAAAAACAAACAAACAAAAAAAGACCGCATACTTACAGACACTTGATCTTTGACAAAGAAGCCAAAATATACAATGGAAAAACTAAAGTATCTTCAATAAATAGTGCTGGTATAACTGGCAGTCTGTATGTAGAAAAATGAAACTAGATCCATATTTGTCACCTTGCACAAAGCCCAAGTCTAAGTGGATCAAGAACCTCAACATAAAACCAGATACACTGAATCTAATAGAAGGGAAAGTGGGAAAGAGCCTCAAACACATGGGCACAGGGGTAAATTTCCTATACAGAACTCCAATAGCTAGTGCTCTAAGATCAAGAATCGGGAGGCAGAGGCAGGCAGATTTCTGAGTTCAAGGTCAGCCTGGTCTATAGAGTGAGTTCCAGGACAGCCAAGGCTATACAAAGAAACCCTGTTTAGAAAAACCAAGAAATTAAAAAAAAAAAGAAAAGAAAAGAAAAGAAAACGAAAAAGAAAAAGAAAAAGAAAAAGAAAAAGAAAAAGAAAAAGAAAAAAAGAATTGATAAGTGGGACTCCATGAAACTGAAAAGGTTCTGTACAGCAAAGGTTATAGGTTATAGTCAATAGAAAAATAGAAAAAATCAGCAACCTACATATTGGAAAAATATCTTCACTAACCTCATATCCAATAGAAGGCTAATATCAAATGTATATAAAGAATTCAATAAGCTAACCTCCAAAAAAAACAAACAAACAAACAACACAATCAAAAAATGGGATATAGAACTAAACATAAAATGTTCAAAAGAAATGTTCAAAGTTCTTAGTGATCAGAGAAATGCAAATCAAAATAACCCTGAGATTCCAACTTACAACAATCAGAACAGCTAAGATCAAAACTCAGATGACACCACATGTTGGCAAGAATGTGGAGAAAAAGGAACACTCCTCCATTGCTGGTAGGATTGAAAACTGGTACAACAACTCTGAAAATAGATCTGGAGTTCCCAAAAAAATCCAGAAATAGATCTACCTGAAGACATAGCTATACCACTCTTGGGCATATTCCCAAAAGATGCCCCACCATATCACAGGGGCACGTGATCCACTATGTTCGCAGTAGCCCATAGTTTGTAGTAACCAGAAGCTGGAAACAACCCAGGTGTCCCGCAAAGAATGGATACAGAAAATATGGTTCATTTACACAATGGAATACTATTTAGCTATTAAGAATGAGGACATCATGAGTTTTACAGGCAAATGAATGGAACTAAAAACATTATTCAAAGTGAGATAACTCAGAAAGAAAAAGAATTGCATACTATGTACTCACCAATAAGTGAATATTAGCCAAAAATGTACAGAATACCTAGAATACAGTCCTCAGAACTCAAGAAGGTTAACAATCCAAAGGGCCCATTGAGGATGCCTCAATTCCACATGGAAGGGAAAAGAAAGCAATCACAGGTGTGGGGGGGGGGGGGTTAGAGGGAGGGAGGGACCTGGGTGGGAGGAAGGGACAAGAAGAGAGAAAAGGGGGACATGATCAAGTACTGGGGGGACAGGTGTGAAGCCATGAGGGCCAGCAGAAAGAGTGGAAACAGGCAAACTCCAGACGTAGGAGTTGGGAGTACACCTTCTAGAATGTACAAGAGACCTGGAAGGTGAGAAATGCTCAGGACTCAAAAGGAGCGAATTTAGATAAAATGCCCAATAATGGGGATGGGGAACTTGTAGAGTCCATCTCCAGTAGACAGGGCATTAAGTGGTGAAATGGGGTTGCCATCCCACAGTCAAAAGCTCTGACCCAGAATCGTTCTAAAAGAACTGCAGGGACAAAAAAAAAAAAAAAAAAAAAAAAAAAAAAAAAAAAATGGAGAAGAGACTGAAAGAAAAAGGAGGTTTGGTGACAGACCCAAATTGGGATCTATCTCAAGGGGAGCCTCCAAGGCCTGACACTGTTACTGATGCTGTGGTGTGTTTACAGACAGAAGCCTAGCATGGCTGCTTTCATAGAGGCCCAACAAGCGTCTGGAAGAGTCAGATGTAGCTATTTATACCCAACCAATAAAACAAAAGTCATGAATCCCTGTGGTTGAATGAGGAAAGAACTGGAAGAAGATGAGGAAGAGGGCGACCCCATAGGAAGAACAGCAGTTTCAACTAATCTGGACCACCAAGATCTCTCAGACACTGAGCCACCAACCAGGCAGCATACTTCATCTGATATGAGGCCCCCAACACATATACAGCAGAGGACTGCGGGGTCTGCCCTCAGTGAGAGAAGATGCACCTAACCCTCAAGAAACTTGAGGCTCCAGGGAGTAGGGAGGCCTGGTGGCATGGGGACATCCTCTTGGAAACAGGGGTGGGGGGGGGGGGGTAAGGAAGGAGTGAGGAGCAGTCAGAGAGCAGACAGGGAGGGAGATAATGACAGGACTGTACAAAAAAAAAAAAAGATTAAAAAATTTTAAGAAAGAGAGAGAGAAGGGAGGGAGGGAGAGGAAGGGAGAAGAAGGGAGAGGAAGGGAGGAAGGGAGGAAGGGAGGGAGGAAGGAAGGAAGGAAGGAAGGAAGGAAGGAAGGAAGGAAGGAAGGAAGGAAGGAAGGAAAGAAGGAAGAATCTTCTATCTGTTGTCTACAAAAACAAACAAAACCTCAATGTAGTTTTAAAGATAAGTACCACCTTAAAGTCTTAAAGTGATATCTACAGAATATTCCAGCCAAACACCCTCCAATAAACATTCTCTGTAGTACATAGAAACATCTTTAAGAGACTGTGTGTTGAGACACAAAGCTAAACTTACAAATAGAGAAAATTGAAATAATCTTCTGTAGCCCATCTGACCCTTATGCAATAAAATATAAAATCAACAACAAAGAAAACTCACACATTCATGTAAATCAACAGCTCATTACTAAATGTTGAGTAGGTTAAAGAAGAAATAAAATATCCCTGAATCTGAATGAGATTGAAAACACAATGCATCTGGGACACAGGAAATGCAGTTCTAAGAGGAAATTGGAGAACCCTAAGTGCCTACATTTTTTAAAAATCAGAAAGCACATAAATAAATGGCTTAATGATGCAACTCAAGAATTTGGAAAAAACAAATAAAAACAAAACAAAACACCAAGATGAAGAACATGGCTTCAGACCCTTTAGAATTAGCAAAGCTTTCTCCAAGGTGAGGCTCAGAGGCAAGGCAAAGCCTTCATTGTTGAGTGTGTGCAAAACTAGCAACTGATGTTTTTCCTCCAGAGATCTTAACAGACAGATCTTAAAGAAGAAAAAAATTGGCTGAGGAATACCTCAGAAAGTGTTCATCAAATTTAGTTATCAGGTAAATTCAAATTAAAACAACTTTGAGAGTACATCTTCACCCTGTCAGAATGACTAAGAGCAACATAATAACTGACAGCAAATGCTGGTGAGATTGTGTGGAAAGTGGAACTATCATTGACTGCTTTGGGGAATGCAGACTGGTGCAGTAGCACTCAAAATCAGCATGAAGGATACTCAAAAAGCTAAAAAGTAGATCTACCAAATGACCAGTAGAGCTGCTCTTTTGCATATGCCCAGAAGTCTTGACATCCTATTCCACAGGCACTTTCTCACCCATAACTGTTAGGATATGGAAACCTAAATATCTTTCAACAGATACTGAAAGTCTGGGGCAGTTACATACAGAGCAATGTTCACTTGTAAAGTAACAAAGAAGAGCTGAAGAACAACAAAAGCCCAATAACCAGAACGTCTGCTGTGAAACAGTCACTTCTAGAAGTGAAGCATAAACAAGACCAAAGCAATAGTCTATCAACAAACAAGCTAACAGCAAAAAGGGGAAAATACATCTCAGGGAACCAACCACTCTAGAGAGTGAAAAAATTAGCCTCTTCTGAGGATGAATCCCTCTACTAGTTATCAAGTACAAAGTGATCAGCCCTGAACATACATACATACATACATACATACATGCATACATACACACACATACATACATGTTCACACATATACATGTATATGTGTGTGTGTGTGTGTGCGCACGCGTGCGTGTGTGTATACAGAATCCATAGGTATTTATAGATTTATGTATACATATACATGTATAGGTAAAAATTTAAAAACTCAAAGAAAAGAGGCTATCAGTTTCAAATGAAAGAGAGAAGAATTTGGAGAGAAGATACTTAAAAGGGGATGAAGAGAGAAAGATGAAGGATGAATTGTTGTAGCTATATTTTAATTAAGCCATATATAAAATAATAAAAATTTTAGAACATACTTGAAAAGAAATAAAAGCAAAAGCAAAGGCGTCTTTTCACTTAATATAGACAAAAAGACATATACAGATGAAGTATATATTGTATAAAAATGGCTGCCTTTGTTATTAAACAAAACATGGGAGTGTAAGTTTTCTCCATTTCTTCAGGCATATAAAAATGTTCTTATCAGGGCCTGTAGAAGCACTCTGGAGTGCATTTGTGGCCTGCCCTCTCCTTTCACATCCTGTCTGGATCCACTCTCACAATAGTTCATTCTCCCTTATGAAAACTAAGACCTTCTTTCAAGTGTTTATGACTAGCATTCATGTACCTATACTATAGCATATTCCAATACACCAGCACATGGTGCTGACCCCATCTTTATTCTAAATACCACCCTTCCTCATTCTATGATTCAGTTGAAAGAATCCTTCAAAAGATCATACTAAATAAATAACAAGTTAGCTTTCAGGCAAACAAATAAATTTGCATTGTTTTGTATTCATCATAAATATTTCACCTAATTACTGAGGTGCCTTGTTTAGAAACACAAAATATTATAAATTAATTAGCACTGTCCCTGCTGATTTTTTAGAAGTTGTGTGGAATTGAAAAGCCACAAGTCAGAACAGGCTACAGAACCACTCAGAGCACACACCGTATGCAAATCAAAGTCCACAGAATTGGAAAGAGTAATCTATGGGCTTCATTCTGAGCCACCGCCAGGCTCTCTTATTAGCCGCAGCACAATTTGTTTTCAAATTCATGCTCAAAAAGCCTCTGCCTTCGTTTTTTTTTTTATTTCTTTGGCTTTCTAAGGATCTAAAGAGACAAAAGCTCACATTGTCATGACAATAATTATAGGTGGCATTTTTTTTCTCACTGCAAAGTAGAAAATTCTTACATTACTGAAAAGTAAGCAAATATTTTGAAAGATGGGGAAGGTCATAGATGTAAAACAAATGTAATTATGATATAGAGCTGTAATGCAATTCATGGTTTCATATCAAAAGCAAAGAAAGGCAAAGCATTTTTGTCTTAACTATGACATTTTATTAATATTTTTCTGAACAAACTGCAAATAACTGACAATTTATAATATCTCTAAGTGGTTGGTAACATGGGCGAAAGAAAATATAAAATTTTATAATCCTTAAATTTAACTTGAAAACAGCAAGATATACATGTTGTATGAAAACAGCCATAAAACAGTATTAAAATGAGTTTTGATATATTCTGATAGAATAAGTGTTACAAATATCAAATTAGCTCCCAACTCTCAATGCTTAAGTCCATTTAAAATTTTAATAGTATCATTATAAAAGTATTAGTTGATTTTTCCAAATAGTCTTAAATATATATATATCATTATAAAATACTTGGTTTTTTTTCATTATTAGACCTTAAAGTGTCTGCTGATTCTTTACTGAAATCTCTGCTCAAGCAAATTGTTTTCAGTAAAACAGCAACAGCCTGAAGGAATTAGTCCTTACAAGAGAAAAAAAAAAAAAAAAAAAAAAAAAAAAAAAAAAAACAAGAAAAACAAAAATATTTTTGTTTGACCAAGTAAAAAATACCAAAAATGGTTTGGTTTAAATGATACTCTAAGTCTGAGTCTCCCTGACTTAAACAGCTTGGATTTTTCTTTGAGCGGTTGTGAAATCAACTTAAATCCTTTAATGCTTATGTCTTATCTCTTACATGCCTTTTTTGGTGATGGATGGATGGGCTGGATGTTTTGTCAAAAGAATTATAATAGGCACCAGGCTAATTAACATGGAAAATATTTGAAATGTGGTGTTTTTTGGGTCTTCTGTTTTGGTTTGGTTTTTTTGGTTTGTTTATTTTTATTTTTGTTTTTTGGTTTTTGGTTTTATTTTGTTACATGGGTACATGCATTAAAATGAGTGTATGTGTCACATTCAACAAAACTGAGAAGCACAGTGGAGACTTTGCTTGGAGTCAAAGGGTAAAAGCCTCCCTACTAACAAATAGGCCTCTATGGCAACCCTCTCTGACAACCCCAACCCAACCTGCTCAACTGTAGCTAACTAGATTCCAGACTGCAGTTTCATGAAGGTCTTTTAACTTGGCCACTGCTTTTGACCACACTAACAGTTTAAAACTCACCTTCCTTGGTCAGATATGGAGTTCCAAACTGAAAAGGTGGATAAATCACTCTGTTGACAAATCCTCAGAGTTTTCATGGAAGTATTCTCTGAAAAATATCCAACAACCGCAACAAAATCTCAATGTCCTTATCCCCCACAACTAATCCTTTTCCCTGCCTTGCTGTTGCTTCTGCTACAGACATGGCTGATGCTTGGCTACTGTATAATCAATCACAAATCACCTTTTTTTCTAACTTCACTTAATTTGATTCTACTGCTTTCACAGTTGTTTGTGAAACATAAATTCTACGCTGAAAGTAAGAATGAAATTAAATGGAAGAAAAAGAGACACAGACAGACACAGACACAGACACAGACACAGACACAGACACAGACACAGACACAGACACAGACACAGACACAGACAGGCACAGGCACACAGACACAGACACAGGCACAGGCACAGGCACAGGCACAGGCACAGGCACAGGCACAGGCACAGACACAGACACAGACACAGACACAGACACAGACACAGACACAGACACAGACACAGACACAGACACAGACACAGACACAGGCACAGGCACAGACACAGACAGGCACAGGCACAGGCACAGGCACAGGCACAGACACACAGACACAGACACAGGCACAGGCACAGGCACAGACACAGACAGGCACAGGCACAGGCACAGGCACAGGCACAGGCACAGACACACAGACACAGGCACAGGCACAGGCACAGGCACAGGCACAGGCACAGGCACAGGCACAGGCACAGGCACAGACAGACACAGACAGGCACAGGCACAGGCACAGACACAGACACACAGACACAGACACAGGCACAGGCACAGGCACAGGCACAGGCACAGGCACAGGCACAGGCACAGGCACAGACACAGACAGGCAAAGGCAGAGGCAGAGGCAGAGGCAGAGGCAGAGGCAGAGGCACAGGCACAGGCACAGGCACAGGCACAGGCACAGGCACAGGCACAGGCACAGGCACAGGCACAGGCACAGGCACAGGCACAGGCACAGGCACAGGCACAGACACAGACAGGCAAAGGCAGAGGCAGAGGCAGAGGCAGAGGCAGAGGCAGAGGCAGAGGCAGAGGCACAGGCACAGGCACAGGCACAGGCACAGGCACAGACACAGACATAGACAGGCACAGGCACAGGCACAGGCACAGACACACAGACACCCCCTCTCACTGAGGCCAAAAAGGGCAACCCAGTTAGGGATCCAGAGCAGCCACCAGATTCAGGGACAGCCTCTGCTCTAGTTGTTGCTCACATGAAGAGCAAGCTGCACATCTGCTACAAATGTGTGAAGGGCCTAGGTGCAGTCTGTGTCTGCTCATTGGTTGATGGTGCCTAGACTAACATATTCTTAAATGTAAATTGATATTGGTAAAATGTTCTATTACCATGTAATAGCATTTGAAAAAAAAGATCTCCTTGTTAGTGAATTATAATTAAATTTAAATAGCTAACAGGCATATCAAGTAATGACTGTCCGATAAGATAGGTTTTATGCTATTGAAGAGTAAAGAGCCAATGACAAAGACATGAAATGATAAATGTTATAGGTGATCAGGGAGACACAAATTGGAAAGAAGTCAAAGTATTTTTATTTGTTGATGATATGACTGCATATATGTATCTGTGTATATATATATATATATATGTATATATACATATCTCCTAAAATTGTACACATGTATGACACTAAAATCCACCAGAAAACTGCTGCAGGCAATAAACACTTTCAGCAAAGTAGGTGAATACAAAATTAATTCACAAAAATCAGTAACCCTCCTATATATAAATGACATGCACAGGGAACCATGTCTGGGTTGGTGGTCCTATCTGAGGTCTATGTTAACCACCAAAACCGTGGAGATGTCCCTGGTCTGGGCTGCCACCTGAGGTCATGCTGATGTTCAAGCACCGTGTCGAGCTGGCTCTGTCCTTTTGCCTTCAATGGGAGAGTTGTACCCGGCTCTTACGTGGGCAGCTTGGGAGAACTGGTCCTACTCTCACCTGGGCAACAGAGTAGAGCTGGCCGTGGGAGCATGGGCACAGGAAATCTGGCCCAGAGGGCATGATAGCAGGAAAACAAACCCTACCTCTTGGCAAAGAGTTGGCCTTGTTGGTGCAGTCACAGGAGACCTGATGGGCTGACCAAGTCAGCTTCCACTCAGGCCCAGATCCAGAGCTCAGAGTTGTCCCACCCCAACATCAAACCTGTCTATGAACTGCTGGCGTGTAAATGGGGCAGTCCTTCAGATCCAGACCTGCAGTGTCTCCATGACACAGGGTAACAGCAGGATATCCAAGAGAAGTCCCAGTGAGGATCCAGCATTGACTGTGCAGCAGAAGCCAGAGATCTCAAGTCAAACCAACGTCTCATTGCGATGAACATTGGCACGTAAATCTGCTTGGTCAAAATGGTATACCTTTGATGCTTGCTCTACCATATTCATTGCTGCTCTATTCATAATTGCCAGAAATTAGAAACAACTTAGATGTGCCTCAACAGATGAAGGAATAAAGAATATGTTATACATTTACACAATGGAGTATTTCTCAGCTATCAAAAATGAAATAAATGAAATCATGAAACTTAGAGGTAAATGGGTGGAAATAGAAAAAAAAAATTATCCTTAGTGATGTAACCCAGACACAGAAAGATAAATATGGTACATATTCATTTATATGCTGATATTAACTTAGTCAAATCAATGATAACCAAGCTACAATCCAGAGACTAGCATAGGTTCAATATAGAGTAAAGGGCTAAGGGAAACTGTTATATCTCTAAAAAAGTAAAATAGAATAGATAGTTATGAATGGGGGACATGCTGAACAAACAGAGGATCAAGTGGGGAAATGGGAGAAGATGGGGAGAGTAGAAAAATATAGGGCAAAGCTGTTATAATTAAGAGACATTTGTGGGATAGTATAGAAAGCAATCTCGGTGACCCCTGTTAAAACCAAATACTACAGTGCTAAAACAGTAATATATTCATAATATATAAATATTCCTTTCAAGCCAATAACCAAATCCTGAAAATCCAATTAGAGAATGACCAAAACACAAGAGGAATAAAGTTCTACCAAGGTGATGAAAATGACTTTAACAACTTTACTAATTACCAACCAAAAGTAAATGTAAGTCTGTTATTAAAATTACAATTCAATGCAGTACTGTAATATTATGATAGAGTACAGTAAAACAAACACATGTGTTTTGTGTTCTATATTTTTTACCAATATTTCACAAGCATTTATCTTTTGCATAACTGGGAAGTTAAATTTTAAATGCTTATCATTTTCAAATTGGAGGATTTCTTATGTTGCTCACTATCCTAAACAAGGAGTTAGATTTTATTTTGTTTTTATTGGTTATTTTACTTATTTACATTTCAAATGTTACCCCTCTTCCGGGTTTCCCCTCCACATCCCTCATCCTATTCCCCCCCCCATTTGCCTCTATGAGGATGTTCCTCCACCCACTCACCCACTCGTGCCCCACCACTCTATCATCCCCCTATGCTGGGGCATCAAGTCTCCACAGGACTAAGAGCCTCCACTGATGCCAGATAAAGCCATCCTCTGCTACATATGTAACTGGAGCCATGGGTCCATCACTGTGTATGCTTTAGTTGGTGGTTTAGTCCCTGGGAGCTCTGGGGGTTCTGGTTGGTTGACATTGTTCTTCCTATTGGCTTGCAATCCCCTTCACCTCCTGTCGTCCTTCCCCTAACTCCTAACTGGTGCCCCCAGGCTCAGTCTAATGGTTGGCTGTGAGCATCTGCATCTGTATTAGTCAGGTGCTGGCAGAGCCTCACAGGAGACAGCTATACCAGGCTCCTGTAAGCAAGCCCTTCTTGACATCAGCAATAGTATCAGGGTTTGGTGTCTGCAGATGGGAGACCACACTACCTAGGAGTTAGATTTTGAAATGCTTCCCATTTTCAAATTGGAGGATTTCTTATATTGATTGTTCACATAAAGAAGGAAGCAGTGACGAGCAAAGTAACTAGGCCAGAGCACTCACCAAGACATTAGTGGCAAGAACACTAGACACAGATCACTGAGGGTTTAAGGATAATTAGAAGGGACTGAAGATTGCACACACTGGGAGCACAAGTTTGTGATCCAAACATTGCCAATCACACCCATGATTCCAAGGACTAACAAAGGCTATTCATGAATTGAATCTTAAAGAATATTATTTCCTTTTTTATACTTTTCTGTAAGTACTTTTAATAAGGAGTGACAGAATTAATTGCACCAAGAAACTGTTTTTCTTTTTTTAATTCATTTACTTTTTGAGATTACTATATATATATTGCAATTGCTCATTGCTCTCTTTTCCTTTATTCCCTCCATTCCCTCCCACATCCTTGCTCGGTTTCAAACTTATGGCCTTCTGTTTCATTACTGTGGGGGTTGTATTTGTGGACTTGGAAATATATGTGTATGGATGTATACATTTACATATATGTATTATTCATTTTTAAATCCTGTGGAATAACTGGAAAGAATTTTTCCTCTGAAAATATGCAAGGTCTCAAAGACAGCTTTTCACCTGGACATTTAGTCGGTTCTGCCAGCAACGGAGCTGAGATCTCTTGGAAACTGCAGTGGATGGAGTGGAAGTTGCCAAAGGTGAGTCAGCAGGGAGAGAGACATGGCCAGGAGTCAAAACGAAACTTTCTTTGAAATGCCATAATTAACCTAGCATTGTGTATGTGATTTAAAAATGATTTTAATGCATTTTTTTAAGAAACATGTTCTGTTTCTTGGAGCTAGTGTGCACTTGCCCTCACCTGTAACTGCCAATTTTGTGGAAAGAAGAAATCTGTCAATCTTTCCCACCATTTGCCATCTTTGTTTCATTTCCAATAGTTACCATCCAGCTCCACTGGTGGAAGAGTCCTGTTGCCATCACTGGCTGGCCGTCCCTCCTCACTTCACTGAAAATGCTTCCAGCTCCTATGCCTTCAGGTATTACCTCCGTCTGGAACAAAGTCCCGAGTGCCCATCTGTTGTTTCTCCTGAGAATCCTCTTCCCCCATTTTTCATCACCTACCTCCTAGAGTGCCTCCTAGAGATTATTCATACATCCCAAACTCAACTAAAATCAAAGTATTTACTTTTAGATTTTCTTTCCCAGGATGAATCTTCTTGTCCGAATTAGTTCCTCATTACGTTTTTTTTTATTTCATTTTATTTTTAATTTATTTTTTACACTCCATATTCCATCCCCCCCCCATCCACCCGCTGACTTTTCCACATCTCACACCTCCTCCCCACCCCACCATCTCCACATGGATTCCCCCCCACACCTCTAAACACCCTGGGGCCTCCAGTCTCCTGAGGGTTAAGTGCATCATCTCTGAATGAACACAGACCAGGAAGGCCTCTACTGTAGGTGTGTTGGGGGTTGGAGGGGGCTCATATCAGCTGGTGTATGCTGTCTGTTTGGTGGTGCAGTGTTTGAGAGATCTCAGGGGTCTAGATTAATTAAGACTGCTGGTCCTCCTACAGGATTGCCCTCCTCCTCAGCTTCTTTCAGCCTTTCCCTAATTCAAAAACAGGGGTCAGTTCTGTCCATTGGTTGGCTGCAAATATGTGCATCTGACTCTTTTAGCTGCTTGTTGGGTCTTTAAGAGAGCAGACATGATACATCCCTTTTTGTGAGCTCTTCATAGCCTCAGTAATAGTGTGAGGCCTTGGGACCTCCCCTTGAGCTGGATCCCACTTTGGGCCTATTGTTGTACCTTCTTTTCCTCAGGCTCCTCTCCATTTCCATCCCTGTAATTCTTTCAGACAGGAGCAACTATGGGTCAGAGATGTGACTGTGGGATGACAACCCCATCCCTCACTTGATGTCCTATCTTCCTGCTGGAGGTGGGCTCTATGAGTTCCCTCTCCCTACTGTCCGGTGTTTCATCTAAGGTCTGTCCCTTTGAGTCCTGGGAGTCTCCCACCTCCCTTCCTCACAACTTTTATGCATGCCCAGTTCCGAATCTTTGTCTTGTGCCTATCCAAATTCTATTATTCTTTTCTTTTCGTAGTATTACACTTCTTTTCTATTGTCTCCAACTCTGATAACTCCTTTGCCTTAGTAATTTAGCTGGATTCTATGAGAGTAAAACTGTAATCTAAATTCCTGCATCCCTAACCTGATAGTTTAAAACAGGAACAAATTCATCTTGGTACATCAGTATTATTTTTATCACCCTCTCTTTAATGTTGCCCAACTATGCCTCAAACTAAGTAAATGCTCTTTCCCTTCACATTCGAAAATTCCCAGTTATTTCTTGCCCTTCTTTTTCCTTTGCTCCTGTTCAAATGTACTATGTAGGCATGAATGACTTCTGGGTTGCCATTTCTGAAATACAGAAATATTTTCAAGAGGCACAAAAATTATTGTATTAATAGTTGTAGCATCTATATTAGCGTGCACATTAGTATGTACATACTACAGCATGTATAATATGTTGTATTTGTATATGTAGTAGAGGATCCTCTCAGTCTGGTTACCACAAGCTCCTTGCCTTTATCACAACAGTTACTTAGTGCCATTCATTGTCATGAGCGAAAATCCCTTTCTTCTAACCTGTACTGTAAGGTCCTCAAAAACAGACTGTATCAACTATCTTAAAATATGCCATTATGTCTTACACGTGGCCAATGCTTAGATGTTAGGGAGCCAATCAATGGATTTTCAGGCATAAAACTAGCACCTTTGCCGGGCATGGTGATGCACACCTTTAGTCCCAGCACTCAGGAGGCAGAGGCAGGTGGATTTCTGAGTTCGAGGCCAGCCTGGTCTACAGAGTGAGTTCTAGCACAGCCAGGGCTACACAGAGAGACCCTGTCTCAAAAACAAAAAACAAAAACAAAAACTAGCACCTTTGGCCATTTTCATATTTATATACTTCATTTTACAAAATGATGTATTGATCTTATGAGTAATATTGTTAAATCCTTAGAGCAGAACTGGTTACCCATCTTAGGCAGTAAGTCATCTGTTCTTTAAGAAAGCTTAGGAGAGCTGCTGTATATGAGGCAATTTCTCCTCTAAAAGGAGGTGTCTACAACAGTAAAAAAAAAAAAGAAAAGAAAAAAAAAGCCAGTTACTTTCTGTATGATTTATGAGTGACTAACCCATAATTAGATCTTAGTGATGGGGGTGAGCATCAGGGTTAAAGCTATTTCTTTATCCAATTAAGTCTTTGCAGGAAAACATAGGTGCATGC